>NW_028237402.1:0-26636 GCF_017979445.1 Akebia trifoliata
AGAAGGTGAAGATGCAGCAGCACCCTAGCTTCTTCATCTTCTTCTTCTTCTTCTAACCTCTCCCTTCTTTGTTTTTTTCCGAAAAAACACGGAAACAATCTATATTTCGTATTCCATTGTGTTTCGTCAATATTTTGAACCGTGGCCACACCTATATAATCATATATGATAAAAGCTTGGCAATTTGATTGCCTTGTTTGTCAGATTGATTTGTGGATCAATACTGGACAAATGGGTCAAACGCTGCAGACCCATTGATTTTGTCATGTGGACAGAACACTGCCGACATCACAAATATATATCCTCACATTACAATTAGCTAGACTTTGTAAATTTTAGTGCACATTTTATCTCAAGTCAAATTTTGTTCATTTATAAAATTAGGGAAGAACGACTTGCAGATCACAAACCAAAGATTGGATAAGTGGACTTCTCAAGGACAGTCCTTTTTGTTTACATCAACTATGGTATCAACTTTGGGAATCTAGAGTGCACCCCTCGTCAACAACTTGGACAGTCCTCAGATGATGCTAAAGCTAGAAGCTCTTATGGGTTGTTCTTTCTTCCCATTCAGCCTCTAAAAGAGACCAAGAGTGGATTGTGGTCAGGTCTACTATTGTTGTTGGAGTAAGCAAAGTCCTGGACTGTCATTAAATGTTGTTACCTAGTTTTTCTAGCACAAAGAACATGATAATGTAAGTGATCTTTTCAGATAGAAAGTAATTCAAAAATCGAGATAGAAGTTGTAACTGATGTTGTAGTGGATATGGGGACATACTCTTTCATGGAGCCTTCTATTGATTCAATAGGTTGAAAAGGAGAGAGATGCCTGGACCATTGCATCATCAAAGCCTCCTATCAAAGATTCGACTTTGGCTAAATGAATCAGTTCCTCCATTCAATTATGTCAAGTGCCATGTCTATAATTGGAAGTGGGTTCATATTCTCTTTCACCATCTCCTCAATCCATGTTCTTTCAGATCTTCCACCATCAACTTGCTATTCCTTCCAAGTGTAATTTTCCTTTCTTTTTTTTTTTTTTCTTTGCTTTGTTGTGAGCCTTATTTGGTGGCTACCTTGGCCGTCGTTTTCTGTCTTATTTTTCAATAAAATCTTTTTATACCTATCAAAAACAAAAATAATAACTGGCCTTCATGGAGCATGGACAAACAATCTCAATCTACTGCCTCTTAGTTCAACTATTGAAGCTACTCCTACATGTCCTAAGTGCATTCATTTCTAATTTTATTCTTTTCAACATCCTCATCTTCGCTACACTCAATCAATTAACAAGATGCTTCTTGACCGTCCAACATTTGACTCCATAAAACATAGTTGGTCTTATTGTCCTCTAAAAATAAATTTCCTTTCTGATTTGAATGGTATGTGTCGGTCACATAGCACTCCAAAAGCATACCTTCATTAGTCCATTATAGCCATCAAATTATGATTTTATAGACAACATCACCCTCAATTTCCCCAGCCTTATAAATAATAAACATGAGACAACGAAACGCTTCAAGTTCCATACTATCAGTATTTATTGGACATTCTTCCCAAGAAGGATTAATATAAATTTGCACTCCATGTAATTGATCTTAATTATGCTTATTCCTAAGCTCTTGGATTTCAACATCTCTCCACAATACAAGTTTTTTATTGATCCGACTCTATTCTCATCAACTAATACTACCCCATTTGCAAATAACTTACACCAAGATAAGCGTTCTTGAATATGAGCAATTTATAAACCCAAAGTCAATCCCTGATGTAAACCAATTGTAATTGAGAACTCATTTATTTCCTTTCCATTCTCTCTCACACTAATCATAATCCTCTAGTACATATCCTTAATTAAATCACTATATCCATTAGGGACTCGTTTCTTTCCTGATACCCAGAAAATTAACTTTCTTGGTACTTGGTCGCATGATTATCAAAGTTAGTAAAAAAACCATATGGAGATTTTCCCTGTTTTATTTGAACTTCTTGTCTAAGCAAAAAAGAAAGGCCTGATGGCTGTGGACATGGTATAAGATCAAATTGGTTCTACATATTCATTTTTTTTTTTTTGCTTAAACTTTTATTCAAATCACTCTTTCCCTTAGTTTCATAAGGTGATTCATAAGTTTTATACATTGATACTTGTGTATGCTTCTTTTTTCTTATTTATAAGTGCTATGATACATTTTCTCCATTCATCTAACATTTTTTCAGTCTTCAAAATATTATTGAATAGTTGAGGTGGCCATGACAAACCACAAACTTCTCACACATTTCCATAAATATATCAAAATACCACCTAAACCTAAAGCCTTTCCTATTTTCATCTTTTCTATTATTGTTTTCACTTCCTAAACCCTATTTTTTATAAAGTGTGGCTCCTGAATCTCTCATATATCTCTTGCTAGCCCCAAATCTATTCGGTAGTCCTCATTTATCCAACTTTATCTAATTTTTTCATCTCTAACCAAGACTCTCATCCTTAATTTTAATGCACCTGACATTATCTAAGTATTTAGTTTTTCTTTCTCTACTTCATGCCACCTTGTAAACATATTTTCACCTTCCCTAGCACCCAATGTATTGTATAGATCATCACATGCCTTATGATTAGCTTCACTTACCACTTTCTTTCTCTTTTTTTTATCAGTAAAGATGAATTTATTGAAAAGAACAACGAGGGGGGTCGAGAAGACCAACCCACAACAAAGAGGGAAAATAAGAAAAGAAAACAACAATAAAGCGGGAGGAACCAATCACTCTCGCGATAAAGAGCAAACCCTATCCCATCTTACAATGAAGTCTTCAAAAAAGACCCCTTTAAAATCCTTATAAAGTTTACACCAAGAGAACAGAATCTCCAAAATCGACACAACTAATCCTTCTAACGTAGACACTTTCCCCTCAAAAATACAGCGATTACGATCTTTCCAAATTCCCCAGCAAATTGCAAACAGCACCAAGAACCAAAGGACTCGTTTGGAAGAAGAGAAAGAACCTCCCCACATCAACCAAGATTCCAAAACCGACTTGACTGATCGGGGGACGCAACTCACTATACCAAACAAAGATAAGAAGTGCGACCAAATATGGTGTGCCACTTGACTTACCACGTTCTTTGTCTCCTTTCTTTTTTGTATTTTCATATTTCCTAGTTTTTTCTCGTTATAATTATTAGCCCCAACTTGTAATGGATCTTTTTCTCTAATGACCATTTGAACACCATCATTATACTTCTACAATCAAGTTTTGTTTTCCCATAGACTCCCAAAGATACTCTTTTAATGCCTTTAGCTACTTCATCCCACATCACTCTACTCTCATTGCCTCTAAGTTTTGTATGTCTTCCATCATCAATTTATTTGCAAAGGCCTGCCATCTCAATCTTCAGCATCCCTTAATTTCACACCCTCTTCCATCTTTTAATGTTAACAACCTTGTTTTGAGGATTTGACTTAATGAAAGTATAGAGTATTGTCTACTTAAATTAACTGAAGTATTAACATATTTATGATATGTGGCATATTGTATTAGTGAGGATCAATGTGTGACAATTCTTAGGCCTCCTAGTCACTTAGATTTCATTATTCTGGGCATAGTTTATCACTTATTCAGTTTTTCCTAATTCTTTAGTGAGGAAATCTAAGGTATCTCATTACTTATAAGCTAAATTAGGGCGGCTACCTCATAAAGGTACAAAGATGGCAAAAGGGTGCCTTGGGATTCCTCCTCTCGAAAAAAATTTATATGATTTCCTGATCCCCAGATCCCAAGAAAATAACTAAAAATAGATCTGTATTCCTTTTAATTTGTTTTCACCTTACTACAAGTTAAAGAAGAATTTGATGGAAAAGCTTCATGAGAAAACAAAGAACAAGACCAATGAAAGAATGGTACCTTTATATTTGCTCGATTTGCTGACTGAGTAACAGAACTTGGTGGATTGCGTACATTGAACCCAACTATGCATGCACCACAAGCTTGTGCTAAATCCACATCAGACTGGGAAATAGGGCCAGCACCAGCATGAACTATATTCACAAAAACCTGGCAATGAGGTTTAAGAGAGAAGGTTTAGCATATACGAATAATAAACAAAAGAATAGTCCATAATTGATGTTGTATAATGATCAACCGCCAACGTCATTTCAACAAGAGAGCTTCTATTGCCACACCAAATTTGCTAATGCCAGCCCAAGATGTGTGCTAATTCTTTGGTGATTTACATATGAATTGGGGTGGCATTAGCAAAAGTTGGTGTGGCAATAGAATCTCTCTTTAAACAATCCAGCAAGAAATAAATGTTTGGCATACCTGAGGACTGTTCAGACTATTTAATGCATCCGTGACTGCTTGGACGGTGCCCTGCACATCTGCTTTAACTATAATTGGCAACTCGACCCTCTGGGGCACATCTTCCAATGCATCGGTAGTAGTTTCAATCCTCCCTTCATCAATTTTTGTAAGCCTATCTTTCTCAAATTTTTTTTCCTTCCCGCACTCAACATTCTCGCTCTCTCCTCTGAATCCACAACAACAATATCATCACCAGCCATGGGAAGCCCCTTAAGCCCTTCAATCTCGATAGGCATTGCAGGTAATGCCCTCTCCTTAACTTTTCCCAGCATATCCCTAATAGCCCTAATTCTCCCCCACTGAGCACCGACAACCACATGTTGCCCAGATATCAAAGTCCCCGCCTTCACTATTGCAGTAGCCAACGGGCCCCGCCCTCGATCAAGCCTCGCTTCCACTACATAAGCTTGAGCAGGTCCATCCACACGTGCTTTCAAATCCATCATTTCAGCTTGGAGAAGCAAAGCCTCCTCCAACTTATCCAATCCAATCTTACTCATTGCCGAGACTTCAACCACTTGAACATCTCCACCCATATCTTCTAACTGCAAGCCCTCGGAACCGAGCTGGATTCTTACCCTTTCTGGGTTCGCGGTCGGTTTATCACATTTGTTAATTGCAACCACAATCGGTACTTTAGCAACTTCGGCATGGGACATGGCTTCGAGAGTTTGGGGCATCACACCATCATCAGCTGCAACCACAAGCACTACAATATCTGTGACTGCAGCACCTCTTGCACGCATCGCACTGAAGGCGGCATGACCAGGGGTATCAAGGAATGTGATCGACGCTCCTGATGGCATGTCCACGACAAATGCACCAAGATGCTGAGTGATGCCTCCGGCTTCCTTGGCTGCAACAGATGTTTGACGTAAGGAATCTAAAAGAGAAGTTTTACCGTGATCGACATGACCCATGACTGTCACAACTGGTGGGCGTGGTTGGAGTTCTGCACCTTCATTGGAGTGTAGTCTTCTAACATTGACTCCAACTTCCTGATAAGTGGAAAACCTTATATTAATGGTACACCACACATGTATTTCCCAATATGAAAATTTCCATCTAGCACCATACGCACATCGTATAGAACATCTACTTCGGTAAGAAGTATAAATAGAAAAGAGATTAGAGGCCATATAGATAGATTATTTACATTGGGTCTTGCCACAATGGCAATACCCAGCCAAGGTATTAAATTTTGATTTCAGTGTCTATTTCTGGCCGGTCTGAAAATGTATACAGTTTGAAAAGCGAAGAAATTAATACATTTTCAGGGAATTGATGAAATATTGAGGAATTTTCTAGTAAAACTGTAGACAGTGATAAAAGAGACATGAAAATACACTACTATGTCTTAAGAATACAGTAAATAATTAAGTATGATAATGAAGATCAACAACGTTTGACTACACAATGAATAGTTATTTCCATTGAAATATATATAAAAAGAAATACCAGTGCAGACTACCAGTCCATCCTGACCTAAGTAATTATCAAAAGAAACAGGAGAATCATATAATTTTAAAAAGAGGATTCCACAATATTAAAAAAGGAAATACCATTGCAACCAGCTCAGCAATATCCATGCTAATAGGGTCAAACTCTGAATCAATCTTTTCTCCAACATTTACAACGATATCTTGCAGAGCAGATATTGATTTACCAGCCCGTTTTGCAAGCTCAGAAATAGTCATGCCTTCGAAAATATCAATTGTTTTATCAGGCATGGATCTTGTCCTTTTGTCTGGTTTAGGAGGCACATATGGAGCTTCAACAGGTGGTTGAGTCCTACTGTCCTTTTTTACAAACTTCGCTCTCTTGGGAGCTTTTAAACCAAACACCTCCTCCTTTCTTGCCCTTGCCAATAGCTTGGAGCTCCCATGAAAACATCTGCACAATCTCAAACGTTGAGAATTTGATTATTTCAATTACCAGCAACAACTTGATGTTTAAGACGGCAAAAGAAAGCATGAAACATAAGACAAAATCAAATCAAATTATGAATTAAAAATAGCAAAGCTACCAAGGAATTTGAGAAGTCCTCTTTTACAAATATTTAAAGCTTGCTAATATTTAGCATGTGACATTTTCTTACATTGGAGAAGAAACTACGTAATAAGGACACTCAATTTATCAAGAATTTGTTGTGTTGGATATTGTGTCATACAATGTATCGGATTCAAGCAAACACACTTTTCAACATTCTATTTTATTTAAATACTTTGTAGTGCGGAGATGAAAAAGAAAGATATTAGAGCGCTAGATAATAAAGAGAAGCAAGGAAGGTTAGATAATAGAGAAAAATCAGGACAATACATGCAGGGGAGGAATTCTTAAGGATCTCCAAAATGGAAGAAATCAGTTTAAGCAAAAAAAACTAAGTTCATATGGCTAAAAGAAGGGGATAACAACACAATCTTTTTCATAAGGTTGTCAATGCTTATAAGCAATCCAATTCAATTTCTAACTTAACAGCGGGAAAGCCAGGTGAAAGCTTTAAGCCCACATCTTAAGCTTCTATTAAAGAGGCAGTGGATCCAATCCATTCGAAGGGGGAGCAGCACGCAGGCTTTGCCAAGGAAGATAGATCGTAAAGACAAGGAAGCAATGCCTTTCAGCATGGGAAGACATTAGATACACGAACAGAGGGAAAGTTCTGAGGCCAAAAATGTTCTCTGCGGAATTCTTCAAATTGTGTTCGGAAGTGATTTAAGAAAGACTGTGGAGATGATAAAGGGAAAAAAAAAAACAAATTTTGATGAGTAAAAAAATTATTGAAGAAGAAAAAGAAAAGCAGGCTGAGACAGCCACCCATAGATACAACAGAAAAGAAAAACAAACAGAAGAGAAAAGAGGCAAGCAAATTACAACTCTCAAACCCCAAACAGTAAGTCCCATCTAAACCAAAAATCCCCAAAAAAAACAATCCTCTAAATTCCTTAAAAAAACCACTCCAGGGATTTATCCTTTAATCTAAAGTCAATGCATTAATTGTCTATCAACCTCCATCCAAGTTCTAGCAAACTTTCAGAATAGCTCCTCGCTCTAACCCCACAATACTTCCCATGACCTCCTTAAGTCTCACCACTAACACCTTGTTCACAATCTTGTATATTGAACCCACGAGGCTAATTGTCTTAGGTCCCAAATATCTTCTGCGTTTCATTTTCTTCAGGATCAAAGCCAAAAAGGTGGTGTTAAGAGTAGTGGTCTAAGAATCCATTCTCTTGGAAATCCTTGACCACAAGCATAACATCATCTCCCAATATGTCCCAACAAGCCTTGAAAAAGGCCATGGAAAAACCATCTGGCCCAAGACCTTTACCACCTTTCAATTCTGCAATGGAGTCCTAAATTTCATCCGCCTCAAGGGGGTCTTTCTAGCCAAATTTGTTGGATTTCATAAATACGATCAAAATGCAAATTATCCAACAAAGGGCGATTGTAACAATCTTCAGAGAACATCCCTTCATAAAATTCCACGGCGTCATTTCTAATGTTCTCTTATCCTTCCAACTCCACCCCATTAATCAGGAACCTCGAAATATGTCACCAACATAAATTGGGCAAGTCAACCCAATGTTGGCAAGACATAAAATCATGGACTCAATCCACTTCACTTTCAGCCTTCCTTGCCTTCTTAAAACCCTCAACTTGCATGTAAGAAAAGATCCGAAGTGTCCAATGGGTCTGGAAAACAAATAAAAATTGGGAACAAATATTTTTTTCCTATGGTGTTGTAGGAGATATGGTTGACACTCTCACTATTCTCTTTGCACATCACACAAAAAATGATGATAGCTTTTCTATAAACAACAAGATAAGCACCAATTAGGATTTTATTTGTATAACATATAGGTCATTTTAGGCAAAATTTTCATTATCCAAATAATAGAACCCAGAAATGAAAGCCCATCGTGGTTCGCTTGCATAGGATACAAAGATCAAACCAGACATTTTCCATTACGGCTCCTTTGCATTGTCCTCATAGATGAGGAGAAAATGAGATATGCATAGCAAGCCTCCGTTCCCAATCATTTATGTGTCTGCTTAAGCCAAGGTCCCAAGAAACACCATCAAATTGACGATAACAAACCTAACGAACTAACAAAACTTTGAAACAGATTGTTCTTTCATGATGCATAGAATAGAATGGGAAACTAAGACTTCAAGGGGCATCCCTACACCACAGATCATCCCAAATTCAAAACCTCCAACCTTAACGACAATATCTTTGTTATACTCTTCCTTCCCATTTTGAATTACCCTACAAACACTATAATCATACAAGACTCTTAACTCTACCATTGTCCAAGCCAAAAGGATCACATCCAAACTTATGAATTATAACTTGTCTCCATTAGACAGAAACTTCCATTCAACATCAATTAACCTCGAAGGGTTAAGTTCATCCATTTTGATCTTCTAACTCCAAACCCACCATTTCTTTTAGAAGCACAAATCTTCTCCCATTTTACAAAGTGGCATTTAGGAGAACCATGCATATTATTCCGTAAAAAGTCCTAATTTTCTTCTCTGTATTGTACGCCACAGCTGTTGGGTCAAAAATAAAGACGCGTGGGATGCTAGATAGAAAAATTTTAATCGGGGCCAACCATTATTTTTGTAAGTGTTATTCAGAAATAACACATGTTATATTTTATATAATGGCCAATATTTAAAAAAAAAAAAATGCAACCGTTATTTGAGGAAAGACGTGTGCTATATGAGCAATTGTTATACTTACAAAGAATATGAGAGAGCGTTACATTGCATATCACATAACACTGCACAAAAAATAATGGGTGCTAGAGCAGCTTTTTCAACCCAAGAAGAAGGAATAGTGTTCAATTCAAGGATGACTGACGGTGCAGTGACACCCCTTATACAGGAACTTGTTCCAAGATTATTTTCGATATCATGTAAGAGAGGGCTGCCAATGCCCATTTTATGATTCCAGATGAAGGGGATTCATCTTGGGATTTTGGATTAAGGAGAGGTATCAACGAGTAGGAGATTTGGGATGTGACATCCCACACCCATCTTATATATTCCAATGCTTGTGATCATCTGGCATAGGACAATAGGATCTATGCTTGAGGGGTGTGACGTCCTAGTTTCCTTGCCAAGTACTTTGGGCTCCTAAAATTCCATCAAAAGTGAGTTTGTTTTTGTGTGGACAGCGGCCTTGAACAAACTTTTAACGTTAGATCACCTTAAAATAACGGGTATTATTTCTAATGATATACGTTTCTTGTGTGAATCCAGTGGGGAATATGTGAAGCACCTTCTTATTCATTGTGCCCTTGCCCAGAAGGTTTGGTCCCACTTCACAAGAGATAGAACCGGCAAAAGCTAACCAAACATGTCTGAAACAGAGGTCTGGTGGTTTTTAAGGTACTCAAATGAAAGGAACTAAGTATTCATTTCCAATATCTCTTTCCAAAACTGTGTTTGGCAAAGAAAGGATTTTAAGGAAGCTCATACCCTTCATGGTTTGTTGGGATCTATGGAAGGAGAGGAACGGAAGGATTTTTTAAGGAAATTAGCAATCTTTAGACAGGAGTTTATTATTAGTACTTTGGGTCTCTTGTTTATTGGTGTAATTTGTTTAGTGAGTTCATAGGCCTTTTCTTCAAGGAACTCTTTAGATAGGAATAGGTTTTTAGTAGTGGCAGCTAATCCTATTTTTTTCTTGGAGGCCTTCTCATCCTCGCTTCTATTTTCTTTCATTTATGTTGGAACCATTGAATTCATTAGACATTAGATACAGATTCCTATATCGAAAAGTGTTTGTCTCCTCCAATTTGATTTCTTTTCTATCGTCTTTCATCCATATCAGAGACATGTAATTGGTCAAATCAAAGATGATTTTATCATTGAAGTATGATGTATCTCCAATTCAATATGGATGGATATATCCCATATATATGTATATATATATGCCTCTCTTCCTCTCATTTTTTCACGTGATTTGGAATACTCCGAACGGTCGAGTCTTTTTTTTTTCCTCTTATCCCCCTACCTTTAGGGCCAGCCGGCTATAATTAGAATATAATTATAATTTGTTTTTTTCATTTATATAAAAATAAAACAAAAAAACTGGTTTAAAAAACAAATGATATGATTGGAAAAAGATTAAAAGCAAAAAAAAACAAAAAGGTCAAATTACCGAATAAGGTATCGTTTCGGTGAAACCATGCCATTTTCAATGCCTTGGAATGTTGGATTGTCATTGAACTCTGCACCAAAACATCCAGAAGGGTCAAAAATGTTATATGCAATGCAACTCAGTTAACCTCAGAACTGAAGCCTATGACTGCAAGTTTCTGAACCTCTGATACATCACACCATCTAAATGATCTTAAGACTAAACCTATTGTTCATCATGCGATAAAAAATACATAACAAAAAATGTAAAGATATAGAAAACTAATCTTCAGTGAGTGACGGAACACATAAACATCTAAGAATTACTTGTTATGCCCCTGACTGAAGCAGAGATCGATTGCCTCCATTCTCCCAGAGTGGTTGGGGTAAAGGCTCTTAAAGCAATGGCATGGATACCCTGGGAAATAAAAATCGAGAGAAACCTTATAAGCACTAAACAAAAATATGAGTACCAAAACGGTTATGTTTCTAAAAGGATCCTACATGCTAGTCAACCACAATAACATCAAAGCCTTATCCCAAAGATTTGACAAGATAAAAATACTATATCACATAGTTTCAGGATATTATATCCCACGGATAGCTTGATACATGAAAACTAACTTTTTTTCTTATCTCTCTCCACGCCATTCATAAGTAAGTTAGCCTCTGCCAAGAACAAAGAAACAAAGACAACAATTAATTATCATAAACAAAAAATGCAAGTAACATAATATATAGAAAAGAGAGGAAAAAAATCAGCAGCTATGAGCTTTTGTGACGGAATTTGCATAATCTTCTAAGATAGTGAGCAAGGAACTGTTCTACTAGTTACAAGTGAAAAACAAACAAAAAAAAGAGACTGGCAATATGCATGCTTCTTCCTTCACCCTCATCGAATTAAATTAATGGCCTATATTCAAGGACAACTAGTCATCAGAGTCCTACAAACAATGTGATTTTTATCAATAACAAGCAATTTGATTTTGTATTTATAAGTTACACATTGTAGTATGAAGTAGCTGTAATGATGTACAATCGGGTAGTTTTGATTTCTCAATATTGTAAAATGGTTTTTTTTGTTTCCTCCAAATTCAGTTCACAACCTATTTCTTAAACTATAAAGATATCCTAACAATGGTCCCAAGAGATGGAGGAGGCTAGGTCAGCTAAAAGATGGTAATCGGTTCAAGGAATCAAGGATGCAAATGAGCTACAACTTAGGCTCATATGTTCTTATATACCTTATATTTAATGAACATGACACTGTTTTGGGTTCCTTAAACAAAGTTAAACAGTATCAATCAAAGGAATTGCACAAAAACAAGCAACTTATGCTGAAATACTAAATGACCCAAAAATTCACTCAAAACTTCTAGTGAGTAATAAACCAAAAAGAAAATAAATTCATTTTTTTTTACTAACTAACACAATTCTTTAAAACCCCTAAGGCATAGTTTTGTTTTATTTTGGGTGTATGTGTGTGGCGGGGGGGAGGGGGGCGGGGGGGATTTGACATAGCCCTCCACATTTTAGTGAATATTTGAGATACAAGTCTATGTTTTCAAATTGATGACATGCCCCATTTGACTTGGGTCTTCTATTATAGGTTAATGCTAAATGGCCTAAATTCCCTCATCTTCAACCTCTAGCCAAAAAACCCCTGTTTTTCTCCCAAAATCCGTCTTCTTCAAGCTCTTTAACCTCTATAGATACCAAGTGACTAGGACCACCAACGGGCCTAGAGGAAACTATCTGTCACGCCCCAAGATCTGGAATTTGGATTATGTTGAGCTTCCAAATCACAAGGAATAATCCTTGAAAACTCCTTAAAGATGTATTAATTATTAAAAAAATCGAAAGAGTTTCCTCTATATTTTTTGTACTTAAAGAATCTTATTTTAACCTGTAAATGCCACTTGTTTTCATTTGCTCAATATTCACAATAAAAATTACAACCACAAAGTAAGCAAAATCATCTTAACAACCAATTCTACTTACATGATTCTAATCAAACTTGACCTAGCATAAAAACTCTAAAATGAATACACATATCAATTTACAAAAAGAGCTTTTGTCCTGCTGAAATCAAATGTTAGCCTTATATTCCAATCTCAACTTCCTCTACAAGGGAGTGTAGGTGAGTTTGAGCTTTGATCTAACTAACTTTTTTTTGCAAGTATAAGCAAGATTTTATTAAAAGAAAATATGAGGTCGAGATGACCTCCTCGTGGAGCTTACACCAAAAGAACAACAAACCAGCAATGTTTAAAAGCACTTCTTGAAGAGATGAATCCTTTCCTTCAAAGGTTTCTCAAGTTTTCCTCATCCATTTCCCCCAACAAACTGGGGTTAAAGTCCACAAAACTCACTCTCAATAGGAAAAAAGCTTGGATACTCCAACTTTGAAAAAGCTCCCAGACTAATTTAGGGAATACCCAATGGCTATGGAATTGGGCTAGAAAGAAATACCAAATATTTTTTTTCGATAAGTAAAAGAAATACCAAATATCTTTAGTAAAAAGATAGTGGGTCTAAATATGGTGAATATTCATTATTAGCATGGCATAAGCAACAAAGGTAAGGCGTTACCCAGCCCATTTGATCAATAACTCTAAAGTTAAAAGTTTACCCAAGCTGCTAACCAAACAAAGAAAGTAAAATTAACTTATACATAAGAGTTTTAGGTAATTAAAATCACAACTTCAAGAAAACTATCAAGACAATGTCTAAAATAAAATAGTGAAAACAATAATGTAAATCATGATTACCTTCAAATCACTCTCATGTAAATCATTTCAATAACATTTAAAAGAAGAGTTACATGAAAAGAAACTATGAGAATAATGAAAAATCTATTTAATATACTAATGATTCATGATCATTGAAAATCACTTTCTATTAAGTAAAGAAGCATTGAACACCAGAATGCTATCCTACACTGGAAGTTAACATGTCTTTCAACGGCTTCAATCATCAGTATAGTCGCTATAGAGAGATCCGGGTACATTGATCCCTCTAGACTCTACGCAACGACCTAAATTGGGTTAGCGCTAGGGCCTCATTCCAAGCACACCATTTCCCAACCGCTACAGATTATCCTAACCCATTAAACAGGGTTTGTCTAGTTGCACCAGATGCAAGTGTGGTCTGTAAGCTCTATTTGAACCCGGTGCCATACATTTTAGGGCCTTACATCCAAGGGATCAATATGGCCTACTTTTCATAGTATTCTATCTCACTGGTCATTCGAACTAATATAACGCTAAAGAAAAGCCATCAAAAGTAATCCAATCATATATTACATGTTCTTGTCAAAATTCTTAAAATCTCTTAATTTATACTCAAATAATTCTGAATTTACCTCATTAAAACATTATATAAGAAATGTGATACTCTATCACAAGCAACCTTCATTTATCATTAACTGAATCATAATTTACTTGCAAATGCATTTTTCAATAAATCTTTTTATATCAAAACCCATGTAACTTTTATCAAGAGTACCATTTCAATAAAACTTATCAAAGTAAGAGCACTTTCTATAAAACTTTAATCAGTCAAAAGAATTGTATTACTATAAAACTCCAGAATAAGGAAGATCACTTACCTAGATCATAAGTTGTTGACAGAAGTGCAAAAATGATGACCTCTCATTTTTCCCGCCCGATTCCTTCTAAAAAAAAAATAAAATAGAAACTATAATTTATTAATAACACATAAAAATCCTTACTAATTTTACAGCTTGTGTACTAAAAATCAAACTAACACAACATGCTCTAAGATTCACTTGTCAAAATTAGCATAACACCATCCAACACTTTAATATTATAATGTCACTAACCCCTAAATATTTCTATAATTCTTATTCTCATGCATTCTTTAAACTTTGTATCCATTTTAATTTCTGCGTTTTAAACGTATAATTTTCCAAAATCAACATTAACATCTAAGATACACATCAATCAATCAACTAAAGTCCCAACATGAATCCTTCAAAAGTACTAACCACCAATCCACCAAAATCGCAACTTGAACTCTACATCTACTTTCTAAACTATAATCCCAATAGTTTCAAAGTTGCTACTATGGATATATAGGAGAACCACTGACTTTTTACATATGACACCATAATCATCCAAACGACAAACAAAATAATCAAATAAACCAAGTACGACACAATATATTTTTAAAATCCATAATCCCCAATAAATCTTTCAAAAGAAAACAGAAAATAATTGATTGAACTTCAATAACAACAGATTTTATTTCAATCAAATTGTTCCTACACATATTGTACTTCAACTTACCAATCTAACTTCTAATATACAGTCCTTCAAACTCAACATCAATCAACTTTACCACATGATAAATAACATGGGCCATTCAACATTTTTTTCAGCAACCCAAAATAACAACTTTGCGAAGCTTAAAAATTTTACAAACACCTCATCTACACCAAATAACATTAATTTTATCTACCTAAACTATAATATTTGATTCTCCAACTAACTTAAAATATCAATAATTTATCCAATATTCTAGTAACCAAAAAAAAAAAATCTTAGGAAGAGAAATCCAGTAAAAACCCTAATTATGCAAAATAAAATTCCATATCTAAAAGGGAAAAAAAAATCCATCAAAACCCAGATAATTCAGTTCTTCTTCTTCTGTTTTGGTATATACCCCCAGCCATGCACGCAAGAACAGCCCTCTCTCTTTCTTGAGTTCTTGCTCTCCAAAATGCTTTCTCTCGATCTCACTCTCTCTAGATTTTCTCTCTCTAAAACTCCCTCTCTTTCAATCTCCCTCTTTCAATTCTCCTACGAGATGCAGGATAGTGGGGAAAAAAAAGGAGGAATTTTGAAGGTTTAGGGAATTTGGTTTAGGATTTTGGGTAAGGATTTGGAAGAAAAGGGTTTGAAAAATTATGATTTTTTTTTCTTCGGAAAAATGGTTTAATAATAGAGTATGGGATAAATTTAGAAAAAGATTTAATGAAATAAGGATTAAAGAAATTAAGAAATAATTAAGGGTTGAGATTTATAAAATCAAGAATCAAGAATTCCTGAAAAAAAAAAATCAAGAAAACAGATTTTATTAGTGATTTCTTGAAGGCATTAGAGGGTTCTTGATGATTTCTTGATCTCTCAAAAAAATTGTAGAAAAGATAGATTGAAGAAGAAAATCAAAGAAAAAATGATATTTACTTTGGAATCACCCCAAAGATTTCCATGACATCAACCATATTGAATGCACCAGCATTCAAAAGAAAATAAAGACTTCTATAATTTTATGCATTCTATTCATTCTCTATAAATAAATCCTAATACAATCTATAAATAAAGAAAATCAACCAAGAGTCCAAATAAAATTAAAATACTAAATAAATAATCTAATTTTCTTTAATTTATCTCCCCTAATTTTTCAATCCTAATAAACTTAAATACAATACAAACTAAAGTTACTAAATGAAAAAATTACCAAAACGGCGGTACAGTTTTGGAAAATATTTACCAAAACGGTACACTGTAGCAATTAATTCCGAAAACGGTAAATTTTACCGTTTTCGGAATTAATTTATTTACCAAAACGGTAAAAACAGTAATCCATTACTACTTTTTATTTCCGAAAATCCCTTTTGTTAATTTTGACTGAAATTACCATTTTATCCTCGCCTCTTTCATTAAAATGTCTGTAATTTCAGCTGAAAGGGTTTCCTTGTTCTGCAACAAGTCCAAGACGAAGAGTGCCACCTCCATCTCTCTCTCTCTCTCTCTCTGTCTCCATTGGGGAGATCTTGAAAACATTGTAAGTTACCCTCTCTCTCTCTCTCTCTCTCTCTCTCTCTCTCCGTTGTGAGAACGTGAGAAACTTGCAACTTTCTCTGTATTTATCTTTCTTTGTTGTGGAGTCTCCGTTGGGGAGATGTAGAAAATATTGCAAGTTTCCCTCTCCCTCTCTCTATCTCTTTCCTTTGTGGAGAACGTGAGAAACTTGCAAGTTTCTCCAAATTTGTCTTTCTTTGTTGTGGAGATTGTTAAAATAATTTCGATTCAAGTCTCTTTCTATCTCTCTCCGTTGTGGAGATTTTGAGAAATTTGAATCGAAAGTGTTTGTGTTTGTGTTTTGGAGTATTCGAACCCTAAACTTTCCATAATATTTTGTCCAAATTCTTTTTTGACTTTTTATTATTATTGTCATTATTTGCTTGTTGTTAAATCTCTTTCAACAGGAACCTTGAAAAAATTGAATACTTCAAGGTGACAATTTTATTTGATTTTAATTTATAATTTTTTTCTTTCTACCAATGGAATGCAAATTATTCATAGTGAAAGTTTATTATTGATGAATTTAATTACGTTTAGGGGAAAAAAGATGTAGTCCTCATATCATTAAACCCATGATATTTTCAGGATAATGAAAGGACTGTAACAAGGTGTTTTTTGACATAAGATCAAAACTATTTTAGTCAATGTCAAAAGGTGCTTTTTGACATAAGATCAGAACTATTTTAGTCAATGTCAAAAAGCACATTTTGACATTAGATCAGAACTATTTGACTCAATGTCAGAAAGCTCCTTTTGACATTAGATCAAAACTATTTTAGTAAAAGTCAGAAGGAGATCAGAACTATTATAGTCAATGTCAAAAGGCTCCTTTTGACATTAGATCAGAACTATTTTACTCAATGTCAGAAGGAGCCTTCTGACATTAGATCAGAACTATTTTAACCAATGTCAGGAGAAGCCTTCTGACATTAGATCAGAACTATTTTAGTCAAATGTAAATTGTACATAGAGAATCATTTTGATATAATTTATTTTTGTTATGAATTTAATGTCAGAAGGATCCTTCTGACATTGTCTAAATGTTTTTTTTTATCTTACGTCAGAAGGTTCCTTTCGACATTATATACAATACATTCTGATATAATGTCAAAAGTATCATTCTGATATTATATTGTATTGCTTATGAAATTAATTAATTATTTTGAATGGGTCTACGTTAGGTCAATCGTATTGGAAATAGTCTTTCATCTACGTTGACATGGTATGTTATCCTCTTTTTATGACATTAAGTATCATATTTTTTTACATTTTGAAAAATACGATGACATAGCAATATATATTTTGCAGGCACGTGTTGTGTGTAACGCGGAAAGATTTTCACAATTCTTCTCAAATTTAACATTTGAGCAGAAGACATGTTTAAATTCTACTTGTTTTGCTCCACTACTATCTATGCCACGCGTCCCAATGTGTAGCAATTTGATTTTTCTTCTCATAGAGAAATTTAATCTAAAAATGGTTATTTTTCATTTGAAATTAAAGATATTTCTATTTCAGAAGGTGAGGTTGCATTGATATTAGCTTTGGGAGGTTTGTATAGTAGTGATGGAATCGGTTCTCTCTCAAAGAAAGACGAGCTTTGTGTACAATTATTTTGGAATAAGTACTTTGACGTGCCAACAGAGATAACCTTAGATTCTTTTGAGACTATACTTAATACAGTCTTAAAAAATGAAAATATTATTGAATTAAAAAAATATTTTTATTATACATAGTTATTACATTTTTACTTCCTAAGGACAGACTGAAGATAAACAAAGAACTTTTAAGTATGGTATGGTGCGCGATGAGATCTTCAATAGGATCCCATGGGGCAGATTAGTACACAACCACCTTTTAAAGTCTTTACGCATCTGTGCGACGAAGTTTAAGGAAACTGGTAAACATGTACATTTCTATGGTTGTGCATTGGTGCTTCAGGTAGGTAAAGAAAAATTTGAGTTATTAATTTAATCTTACTTCTTCGAAGTACTACTTTTATAAACTATTGATGTTTATTTAAGCACTCGTCCTGTATTCTTATGCACTTGTAGGTATGGGCATTCGAACATATACCTGTAATAGCCCCCCGCATATTTGCCAATCATTTTCCAAGGTACCTGAAGTATCCTTATTATTTAAATGAGGAACGACAATTTTACGTCGATAAGTTTGTCAATTGCACGGTATGAATTATTGAACTACGATTTCAATCGTATATATATATACCTCCATCTAATATATACAATTTTTTATATGCATGTATCATCTTTAACAGATTAATAAGTTGAAATTGACCGATCATGAACTTTGTGAGGCTGTTCTTGCTCCATTTTGTAAGGGTTATAAGAGGAAAGAGGAAAATGGTGTTCGGTCTAAAAGGAAAAACTTAGAGGAGGTTGATAAGTTGAAGAAGAAAATGACGGTGATGGAACAGAAGTTGAAAGATCATTCTAAAGTTATCCAAGAATTGAAAAGGACATCAAATGTTTGAAGTCATATAATGAATCTGGCCCTAAGGTATTGTTTCTCTACTATATGTGATAAATCCACATAATAGGTTACATCCACTTCGAAATCATTATGAATGTTTGTTTTAATATCAAACAGTATAACGTTAAATTCGATAAAGCCTCGGACTTTGCACCTTCGAAAATCAAGTCATCTCCCCATACCAACACCTCTGTCGATCCTTCAGATATGCCTAAGGCATCGACCCCTACCAAGGGCTTAGACGATCCTTTAGGTATACCTAAGTCATCGCCTCCGACAAAGGCTCTAGTGTTCCTTTTGGTATACACAAGGCATCTCCCTCAACGAATACTTCCACAAATGAGTATCCACCTTACGAAGAAGAAATTGGAATCGATGCTAAAAAGACATCTGAAACAATGCCAATGAACCATTCACCTGAAGTATCATTCTCTTCATCCACAAAATACAAGGTACCTTGCATGAACAATATTTAAAATGTTCAAAAAATATTTCATGTGAGTTGGTTTTTATGATCATTTTCTATTCTTCTTATTCAGCTGTCTACTAAAGTTGATAACGGACGTAGTTCGCCTAATATTTTGAAAAGTAATTATCTCAATAATGAACAAAATTCAGAATTCAAATTCGACGCTGATAAGGTATGTATATACTTAATATTTAAAATTTTAATGTAGAAAAATCACTCACATTCGACTTCATGTTATGTCTAATTTTTAGACTTATATGTTTTTGGTTAGGAAATTGTTATCTATATAATAAACGCATCTTCAATAATACCTGTCTAACTTTTATTTTTTATAGGCTGAATCCTCATCTCCTCTTATAAAGCTAGAGTCTAAAGACAACAACATTCTAGCTAGGGGGAATTCATCTGATTTTGATCAAAAGGTGTGTGGTCGTTTGTCTTACAATATCCCCTCTGGGATATATCCGGTATATTTATTATGTTGTAAGATTTTCAATCAATTTCTTTGATTTGAAATGTGTATCTATGCACATTTACAGTTTCTTATTGCATGTCGTTTAAATTGTTAGGATGAAATGAAAATTTTAATCCTCGTATCAATTGATTTCTTTAGCGAATAAGATGTATAAATTTTAAAAAATATATTATTTGAAATGTTATATCATGGTCAATTTAAATACAATCAGTTCGTTATTCATACGTAATTGTTAACTTCATATTTTAAAGGTGTGAAGTACCATACGAATACGAGTAATTTATGCAATGTTGTTATTTGTTGTAGGAGGGTGGGTATTCCATGAACCCTGTGAAGTCTAAAAGAGATGTGAAACCTTCAGTATATTTGAAGCCACCCTATGCACCCTTAGATATACGAAAAAAGAAGAAGATATGCAAAGAGTTGAAGTGGGATGTATGCATGTTTCAGATTTCATTTTGATTATGTTTGTTCTAATATTATTATGAATGATATGTAATTATTTTACGTACTAATTTGTAGAGATGCGCTCGTAATTATTTTCATGATCCTAAGCGCCCCTTTACCAACGAAGAATTAACGTTGATAAATTCACATCACGCTGATATAAATTTGGAAGACGGGTATTATATTCCGAGCGCATCTATTAATTCACTTAGGGGGGTTGGGTGGTTGGATGATCAGGTAACATTTTTCCATATTTTAATTTTAATTTTTTTGAGAATTCTAGAATGATTAAATATTTCTCTGACTTTGTTGCCACACAGATAATCGATGGATATTGTAAATTTCTTAAAAGGAGAGAGTTGCAATGTGGCGCCCCGCCAAACGCTAACACAAATCCCAAGGCCAAATCCCAAGGTACTAGGTGGCACCTCGAAATTTCGGCATGGTCTCCTCTATTTATGTTAGCGTTTCACGGAACTCAAACCTGATAAACCAATTTATAACAAAACCTGTATATAAAAATGTAGATACAGGAAAATAACAGCGGAAGACTAATTACATCTAACATGTAGTAGATCAGAGTGCGGAAGATTTATCAATATACAGGCTTACCAAACACTCTCACTCTAACAGAGGCCTAAACTCTCAAATCCAAAAACTACATACATCCTGGATGAAACTGACAACACTAAGGGATGTGGCCTTAGTGCTCACCAGGCAATAAAATCTGATCGACCAGATACTCCTCAATTACTGCCTCTACGCCTGCCTCGACAGCTGCAAGTGCTGAAACTAAAAAAAAAATAGGAAGGAAAGGGTGAGTAACAATGGCTACTCAGTAAGTCCACAGCCAATTCCTACTAATAACCCTTCCTAAGCATGATCGAATAAAGCATACTGAACATTTTAATACATGCAAGGTTTTACAAGATAAAATACGATCAACTGGTACATATAGTCAGGGATGAGCAACTAAACAGTTCTAAAATTTCACATAACATCAATCATCCATACTCATTATACATTTTCCATTTTATGCAAATACCGTTGGCAACATTAAATAATAGACATGCTTCTCAGTTTGTAATTCGAAATATAACGACATATACATAATACAAATGGTGGAGTATTGGAATTAAAGAGTTGGGATTCACGACTGGATCGCTCCCAGTCGGGACATGATGTTACAACATAAATCTGGCTTTTAGTTCCTGATTTTGTGGCCGGTCGCTGCGCTTACCACACTGGTGACCATTTATCCGGCTCAGGCTGGCCGTTTGACGTGACCGTAAGCAATGGGTCTCTTTTCGATGTGTCAGAACGTTCGACTACTACTAGATTGTTAGTGATCACTGACTAATCATCTTTGTCTATGCCTATCAGGCGTGCATGTGATTCCCAAATGACACTCCACTTGTATACGACCACCTTTACAATACACGTTCACTGGTAAAGATAAGAAAGGAATGGACTCGGATTCCAGTTGTGACTCCACTCTCATACGTGTCCCATACCACGTATGAGTTTGGTGGTCCCTACCGTACATCCCAGGATAGTGTACCCCTCCGGATGATGTGACACACTATCCCTTCAGGCATTCACAAACCCCTTAACAGCTCACAAAATATAGCTACGTACATATATGATTTTTCATTTAAAACAAAAGAGAAATTAACAGAACAGGGTTGAGAATGGATATCCAGTTCCTACCATGCAACCGTGGCCAATCGGCCTAAAATAAATAACAGTACTCAGCGCAAGCGCTAACATAATCGGAAATAAACATGCAACCCTTTCATTAATAACCTGGATATCCTTTCCCACCTACACACAACATACAATGTAAAATGCAGACATCACCCCTCGGGTGTGATTCTGACATTTTACCGTTCATTTCCCTTTTCCCATTCTCTCAAACATTCTCATTTTTCATCCTTTCAAATCAACCATTCATTTTCAATCTTTCAAAGTCATTCTTTTTGGTCTTTCCATTGAAAACCACCAAAGTTTATTCAAAAACAAGGTCCCAGCGATGCTCGGGACCAAAGCTGTTAAAAATAGAGAAAGCTGGTGAAAATTTGGCTAAGTGTCAGAAACTCAATTTTTCAAAGTTCTCGAAATTAAAAATGGGTTTTTCGAAATGAAAGTCTTGATCATGAGATTCGACACCATATAGTTTTTGTAATCTAATTCAAAGGAACGCGAAAGTTATTTCATTTTGAAAACTTGCCGAAAACGTCGAAAATTACGTTTTGTTCTTGAAACCAAAATTCGGATTTTGATCCTTTGAGATTTAGATCTTAAAACCATTCCCGTTGTTCCGAAATGGGGGGTAAAACCTTAATTTCATTAAAGAACTTAAAGTAAATGGAAAGTAAAAATTAAAAAGGACATTTACTTTAATGTTTTTAATGAAATAAAGGGTGGAAAATAGTGTATAAGGTGTGAGGAAGTCAAGCCAAGAGTCAGAACACTGTTCTGATCAAAACTGTGTCTGTCGGTGGCTGTCGGTGGCAGAACCAGAATTCTGTCGGTGGAACCGACATAATACACATCGGCAGGTGTCGGTGGGACCGACAGTCCTGCCGACAGTGTAAAATTTTCTCGCGTTATTTGGTTTCGTCGGTGGCAGAAACCTCATTCTGTCGGTGGGACCGACAGAATGCCTTCGGTAGGTGCCGGTGGCACCGACCCTTCCCACCTACAGCCTGAAACTCACTCGCGATTTTTGGGTTTTTCAATCCCTTTTTCGATTTCTTCTTCCATTCTTCGAACCATTCGACCCACCCACGATTTTGTTATCAAAATTCGATAAAACATAAACAAAACACCTACTTCTACCATGAATTTAAAATCAAACACCAATTTCTACGATTTAAATGCAAACAATAAGTTTTGTTTCAAAACCCTAAATGCACATTTCATAAATCTAAAGCTACCAATAAGAATTGGAAGTCCCTTACATGGTTGTGAACGCCACGGGTACAAGCTAGCACTACAACTCAAGGTTGGATGGCTCAAGAGTCGAGGTTGGGCTGACTTGGATGCGAAACGAGCGAGGGTTTGCAAGCTATCCGACAATGACGTTCTCTTTCGCTTCTACAATGAAGTATAGACCTAGCTCCTAACTCGATGAAGCCCTCGGATGGAATGTGTTGGGGTTTACTCGAGCTACCCGGCTGATTTTGATGGAGGATGGAGAAAACGAACAAGAATGAACAACCAAAGGTGGTGAAGTTGTAGCCCTCGTCGTGGCCGACAACTTTGCCTTCTTCGTCGAGGTTCAACTCGGCTTCGTTCGCTCACAAACTTGACGGAAATGGGTCGAAACCCTAGGGTGAAGAAGTGGTTGTCGTTTGGGGTTTCTTAGAAAAGAAGAGAAAATAATGAAATTAAAGAAATCAGATTTTTCTTTTTATAATAAAGCTGAGGGGCATACTTGTAATTTCCCCCTTATTTCTAGTTTCGACCGTAACTTAACTATTCGGATTCGGAAAGCGACAAACGAATATACCATTTTGAATAATTTTTCGCTACGGATCTAATGGTATCATCAAATCCTTTCGATTCTCGCTCTAACGAAATTCCACTATTTTGGGTCCCACTTAATGCGAAATTTGAGGATTTTATAACTTTTTCCTCCGAACTCGAATTCAAACTTGCTTACAGGCTAATGTATATATTTCGATCCTTTTGAATTTAATGGCGAAGTCGATTTTCCTCAAAATTAATCATAGCAATATTTGAGTATTTTACTCTAAGTCTCTCATTCGATATTTCCCTCCGAATCTCACCATTTAATTTCCTCGAGATATGAGTTGAAAATTCGGGGTGTTACATGCAACATCCAGATCATTTTCTCAAATGTCATTTCTTTAGTCCAATGTATATTGTACGTCCAATTGATATAGACACATCATTTACATATCTTTAAGTTAGATGTATATATCTTTATAAAGCCTTTTTCATTAATCGGTGTAGGTATTACTTAAGGAAGCTCAAGAAGATTACTCTGGCTGGTCAGTGGGTAAGGTCTTATTGAATAATTTTGAGAGTGTGTCGGGCGAAAAATTCCAACTAAATAAAAACCTGAAAGCGTTTACCAGACCTGACTATCTTAAATATCATATAACATCTTGTGATAAGGTTTGTTTTTTTCTTATCTCGTGCCTCCGTATATTTATTTTGTTGTTAAATTACCTCTCATTCTCACATTGTTATTAATCACTAGGTATTTTTTTCCCATTCACGCACACGCTCATTGGGCGTTGCAATATTGGACATAAAAAATAAGAAATTAGAATTTTTTGGATTCCCTCTCTAAGGACTGTATGTCAGTCTATAAAGTTGAAATTAAAGCATTGTATGTATTGATAAGTTATTTAATAATTATTACGCTAATTTAGTAAGGAATTCACAAGTACTTATCACATTATAATTTGTTAATGCGTAGAAAGAATTTTTCCCGATAGTACTCGAGCAGATGGGGTCAGCGAAGATTGACATCCCACATTGGCCTTGTTACGATCGTAAGAACATTCCCAAACAAACCAATACATGGGATTGTGGAATGTTTATTTTAAAATATATTGATTACGCAAGCCGCGGGTTGGAATTTAATTTCAATCAGGTACTATTATATCCCATTTATCTATTTTTAACTTAATTTGGAAACATTCAATTAGTAAGATTGATGATTGTTTTACACATTACTCTTTGTAGGAAGATATGTCTTACTTCAGGTTGCGGACTATTCTTGAGGTGGTTATACAGATGGCATTACCTTAAAAGTTTTTTGTTCTTATTTTTGTTCATTACATTGTTATCGACAATGTAATCGTGCATGAATTAAAGATTTGGAAGTCATAACCAATTGGGTGGTTGGGAAGATCGATGTTGGAAAATGCAAAGTTATGGTCTTCACGTTTAAGGTAGAAATCCTAATCTACGTTTATTGACCCTATTAATTATAGATTATACATAAAATTTCGTAAAGAGTTATGTGGACAAAATTAAATAGTATAATAATAGTTGCATGGTGACACACAACATCATATGATGAGTTAAATGAAGGTGTGTAGTCAGCAATATCTATTATTTGAAACTATTAGTTCACGTCCAATCAACCTTAAACATAGTATCCACCTTTGAGACTGTGGATATTATGTATGTAGCAGTGTTAATCTGCATTTTATTGGTCCTAATAAATAAAGTGATAAATTGATTAATTTCTGTGCAGGGAGTTAGGTGGGACAAAGAAGCAATCATGATGGGTGACATTAAATCATGTCAAGTGAGATTAAATTGTAATATATTAACTATCAATGTAAATGCACTTAATAGCTCCATTAATAGTTATAGACTTCACTTCAACTCTTCATCAATATCTTACAGGCAGAAATCAAATCACAATTTTATTCCTATTTAGAAGCTGCGCAATGAATCACGATGAGAATATGCGTCGTGGATTTCGGACGAGAGATGCATATAGAAAGCACATGCTGGAATGCGAATGGATTCTACTTGTGAGGGATTCAAAATTTGATTAAAGAATCCAAACTTGTGCAAGTACCTATCCCAAACAGACGTGCGATTTCGATGCCGCGTCATAACCTATATTCACTCCATGCGGCAGTTATGAGGTTACGAGCTGAGGTATCAAGAATGTGTAGACGAGTTCTAAAATTTCATCACATGAAGTTGATAACGATCCCAAAATGCATCTACTTACCTATGTCGGATGAAGACGATGATAGTTCTTCTGACTTTGAAGATTAATTTTGTTACTATAGACTTGAGAATTTAAGTAAGTATGTGTTTAGATTCTAAAGTTTTTGTTGAAAAATAACTAAGTTTGGTTAATTTCATCACATATTAAAAATGTGTCGCTTGTAAATTATTTTTTATCAATGTTATGTTGTGTTTAAAAAGTTGACAAGCAAGGCAATAGAGGATCTTTTAGATCATCTTTATGTGTTTGTCAGAATAATCATGTATTGGGCTTTAGCCTTCCTATGAGTCCTTTTAGTGGCTGAGAAACCCATTGCTGCTTTAGAACAATCCATGAGCACTATGCATGAGTATCAAACGGCATGAGCACTTTCTTGCTTTACAATTAGGCCTAAAACATGGCAAAAGGTTTGTTTCATTCATATGTACTTACAATCATTATAAGGGTTTAATATTTTCATCTTGGGAAATTTTTGGAGTTCAACTTTTCGACTGTCACTGTAGGTGCTGGCCATGGGATGTGGAATTGGTGGGCCATTGAGAGAAATTGCTAATTTTTCTGTTACAATTTCATCGGTAATATGTTGTTGCGAAAGCAATGCATGTTAATTCTACAGTGACCAGACAATCGCCCAGTACGCAAAAGAAATCTGATTGGTGAGGAGTGCGTTGTACCATA
>NW_028237403.1:0-26334 GCF_017979445.1 Akebia trifoliata
TAACTAAGAAGGGTAGTTTTGTAAATTAGGGATGCCATTTAATCCACGTGGTTCATGTGATTGGTGGATCCCAAATTTCTGTGAGCTTTGTGAGTGAAAAAAATTTCATAAAAAATGGTATGAAACTTGTTTGGCACTTTTTTGAAACACCATGACTATAAGAAGATTATGATTTTAGATTCTAAAATTAATTTTTGAAAACAGTGTAATCAATTCTAAATTATTTCAATCAATTTTCATGAGTGGAAGCACAATAATAGTGGGTGGGGCCACCGAAGCATCAACCAATGACTTCAAGATAAGAGCAAATATTTGGGGGAAAAAATACTTGAAGGACTGTCATGGAGAGACTTCTTTCTAAATAGTTCATAAGATTACGATGATAGTATGGTAGAATATTTTACAAACTTTTCTTTTCTTTTCTTTTCTAAATGATCCCTTGTTAGTGGTGAACTGAACACTTTTTTATTCCTATTGAGTTCACCATTTTTCGTTTTTTGTCAAACTAAATGCTTTTTATTAATTGTCGAGTTCACAATTTTTATTGTTAAACTCACCACTATTTACTGTTGAATTTACTACTTTTATTTATTATCGAACTTGACGTTTTTTATTTACAGTCGAGTTCACCATTTTTTAAATAAAAAGTGGTGAACCTGACACACGTAAAACTCACCCATTTTCAATTTTCAAGTTTTATTCAACTAAAATACATGGAAAGATCGACTAAAAACTTGATGTCATGACTTGTTTAGTTGATTTCAACTCAAAAGAACCGTTCTTGATCAATTTTCATTCAAAAACTAAGAAAAAAAAGTGAAAAAATCCGAGTTTTTTTACATATATTTTCAAAATCACTACAAAACTAGGGCCTTTAGAGGCTCTTCTTTTAGGCGGTTTGGTTGAAACGTCAAGATAAGCCAATGAAAGGGGTTTTGGAGGCGATTTCGTCGGAAACGCCGTCGAAGAACGAAGAACATCTTCAACGGAAATTGATTGGAGGCGTTTACTCACCGGTGGTTCTAGGAAAATGCCTCAAATTTCAAACCAACAGAGACGTTTTTCGAAAAACGCCTCACAAACCATATCAATGAGGGCGTTTATTGGAAAAATGCCACAAAATCCAGATCAACGGGGCTTTTGGCGCGATTCTTTTCAATCTGCCCTCTCTCTCTCTCTCTCGCTCTCAAAATCGCGCCCTCTCTCGATCTGTTCAAGCTGAAGTTTCATCAGGTTTGTTTTTTTTTTTTTGTTTTTTTGTTTTTTTCATTTTTTCATTTTTCAAGCTCTCGATCTGTTCTAGTGTTAGACCTATCTATCTAACACAGTGATATTGGGTTTTATTTATTATTTCTTCAGATCTGTGCGTTTTAGCTATTGGTCTCTATCCATCTCTCTCTCTATATAATCTTTGTTTGTTTTGATACTAGGGTTCATCAGGTTTTGGTTTTTTTTTTTGTTTTTTTGTTATCGAAACTTTAATCAGGTTTGATAATCTATTTTTGGTTCAATTTCAAATCGAAACCCTAATTTCTATAGTGTTGATTCAATTTTTGGTTCGATTTCAAACCAAAATCCTAATTTATATGGTTTTGATTTTATTTTTGGTTCAGTTTCAAACCTAATCCTAATCTCTCATTTTTATAGCTAAAGAAGAAACTGAAGTGTACTATGGGTGGTCTTTGTTGCTGTTTACATGATGACGACTTTGAAGAGTATGTAAATCCCTTGGGATAAATTTTTATAGGACTATATTCTTTGTGTGAAAATTATAATTTATCTTTATTGACAATCACTATTACATCTTGCCGTGTTTATCATCAATTTTTTTTTTTGATTAGTTTTTTTTTTTCTTCTTTTTTAAATCTTACTCAGAGATGGACCAAGCAGAGCAAGACCCAGCTCTTGTAGCATTGTCTCACCAATTTTAAGCTACTGCAATGGAGCTAATCTCTACTCTTAAGCAGGTAAAACATTTGAAATGCCCATAATTTCCATGCAAAGTGCTCTTTGTCATTTTACCTTCTGACTTACTAAGGGGCACTATCATCTATCATCCTACATCAATTGTCTTTTCTAGGTTTTAAGAATGCTAAGCCACTAGTTGCCAATATTTATATTCTAATATTCATATATAAGCTGCTTGAATCAGGTGATTTTTGGACTTGCTAAGATGTTGACTTCAGATGACCTTGCCTCCTCAGTGAGTGACATGGATGACATAATGGGTTTGACTCCAAGTTTATTCTTAATGCACGATTATTCCATTAACATGGGTTATCGGTTTTTAATGTACATTGTTGGAACTCCCAGTTATATGTGCCCTGAGCTTCTTGCCAACATTCTATAGGGTTCTAAGTCAGACGTTTAGTCTTTAGGTAAAGCATTGGATAATTTATCTATTCTTGATTGATTTTTAATTCTTTTGTTGGGTACTTAACATATGCTTTGCTTCTTCAGGGTGCTGTATATATGAAATGACTGCCCGCAAGTCTGCTTTTAAAGCCTTTGTAAGCTGCCGTGCCATTTTACACTTACCTCTACATAAATTCTGTAGATTTCTGTGTAATCTCTGTGATTTTTTACCTCATTGAAAAAACTATGCTAGTAAAGGAGTCCACAAACACATGCACAAGTCGAATTTCTTAATAAGTCGAACCCATCATTTGATAGTAACTGTCTAATCTAACTTCATTGCCTCGTAATTTCAAGTTCCAACATTAAGTTTGTGCTCTCTTATTAAAATACTGGATACATAGAATGCTTGGGACTGTTTATGTAGTATAAAGGACATTATGTAGGCGAGAACACGATTATGGTCTTTCTAAGAGGTTTAAATCTAGACATCTTGTCAGTGCTGGAGTGTAATTTAAAAAATTCAACATTAAAATACTGAATGTACTTGTATGTGGCTTCCAGCATCACGAACTCCCGCAAATAAATCTGCCTAGCCAACTCGCTGTGCCTCTCTACCATTGCCCACACCTACAAGAGTTGCAACACTTGAATCCCATTCTTTTGTAGCAAGCATGTTCCCTCCACCTCCTGAGGAGACAACAAAATCTTCAAAGTTTTCTTCTATTGGTTCTTGTTTTAAGCTATCTTTTTGAATGTGATAATGGGTTTTATCTTAAAGTAAACTACAACCAATGAAAGATCCTAAAACATGTAACTTGTCATGTCCCATTGATATGTTACTTGCTCATCCTACTGGGAGTCGACTTTATTATGATCTAATTTATGCAAATACAACTACATCAGTTGATGGAAACTTTAAATTCAACAGAACCTCACTACATTAGATGTGTGAAACCAAACAATCTTCTAAAACCTGCCATTTTTGAGAATGTCAACATCATGCAACAATTGCGCTGTGTTGTGAGTACAAATTGAAATAGTACACACTACAAAAAAATTGCAAAATTGGTCTACAATTTTGGTTGAAGCCTTGAGGTATTCCTTTTGCTTTACAACTTTCACCATGATGTTTGTTTAAAGGTTTTTTTTTTTTTTCATCTGTAAATCACTTACTATAAATCTCTTTTTCCTTTTGCTCGATAGCATCTGTTTCATTTATTGATTCAGTTTTGGTATGAATATCTATGACCTTGAATAATGAGCTACTTATGGGAAGAGTCCAGCTTTATGCTTGAGTTTGTGCTACAATGTGTTTTACACTGGTTAAGGTAGCATCATAGCTGTCTCTATTTGCAAACTTAAGTTTTATGTCATTACTCTTCTTGCAGAAATTTGAGGGAGATGTTCAAGATTGATGCTGCAGATCACATGATGTCCATTTGTGGAAATGATGCTCTAAGGGAGCTTTGTAAACTACAACCTCCACTTTTAGTATTCCTAATGTCTCCTTGTGGATTTCCATGTTATTGTTCAATTGTGAAATTAAATGCTTTCCACTTAGTGGATTGTCATTTAGTTGGTTTAATGCAAAATATTATGTCAGATAGCAATATTCTTTGGCAATCTGATCATATTTCTCCTTGACAGTGCTGATGTATTGAGGGAAAACACAGAAGCTGCATTTGCAACTTGTGATGCTGCTCATGGAAGATGGGCTAAGCTCCTTGGTGTTCGTGCTCTTTTTCACCCGAAGTTAAAATTGCAAGAGTTTTTAAGCATATGCAACATCACTCAGGATTTCATAACAACTACTGAGAAGGTATTGCTTGTTCATTGATGACCATTTTGATCACTCAATGTTTTTTTTTTTTTTTAAACTTTGTGATACATGCATATGCCTACATAAATATATATATATATCTGCTGAACTAAATTTATATAAGCCAATTGGTGGAAGGTTGGGCTATGGTATAATAATGCTCAGGTTAGTCAGTTGTTTAATAATGCTCTAAATGTTTTTCAGTTCATGTAAGAGTTCTGCTTGCTGTTATATATTGGGCATAGGTGAGTATATCATAGAAATGCTCTGGCTATGTTTCTTTTGATTGGTATAAATGCTCTGTATATTTTTTGTTTAATGAAAGTAATCTTTTGGACTTTAATCTTGAAGAATCTAAAGATTATCCAATTTACCTTGAATCTTAAAATGAATAAAGAATGTGGTACTCAAAAAGATATCTAAGGATTATTCAAAAGAAAATAATTAAATTGAAAAGAAGATGAAAGTTAAAAAAAAATAAAACAATGCACTTCAACTGCTACCTCAGATCCTTTGTGCTTCATCTATGAAAACTTGTATCATGGGTTGCAATCCAAAGGCAGCCTAGCTATTGTAGTTGAACTAGGCTGAGTGGAGTTTTTTTTTTCCTATTGTAGTTTTTCTATGGAAAGTTAGAGAAGTTTATTATGTTTATAATTTTTGAAGAATTTACAAAACAGTAAAAAATTTATTTAAAGAAGTATTTTTGTAGGAAAAACTTCCAAAGAAATTTTTTCTAAGTCTCCATAAAGGGCTTTATTCCAAACAGTATTTAATATCCATTGAAGTGTGAACAATTGAGACTCTACTATCTTAATTATTTACCGTACTTGTTTGCCGAACTTGCTTTCACCATTGAGTTAATATCCCACCCAAACAACACATAAGGTCCAACATGTCAAATTCTATTTGAAATTTATTGTGCTATTGCTTGCTTTTCTTCTTTTTATTTTTTTTAATAAGAAAATTTTAGCATGGGCTATGTACTTTATTCTATATTTCTACAAAGGAAAATAGACTGGTTTGTGCTTTGCATACCATGTCTTTTTAGAATTTTGTATCTTCATCCACTGTCTGAACTGGGTGCATTGCATAATAATATGTTTAGATTGAGGATGGTGTATAAAAATCATCTTTGATTGAAGATGGTGTTAATGATTTATTAAATGGCCTTTTTTTTTACTAGATTCTGGCTGTAAAGAAAAATATTGAAGATGTGCAAGGAAAAGATAACTACCCTTGTGGACAACAATTACTGATTCACAATGGAAAGGTCTTGAAAAATGAAAGTACATTGGAAGAGAACAAAGTCAGTGAAGATGATTTTCTTGTTGTAATGCTTAGCAAGGTATAGTTACGTTCGTTAAATTTCTTTAACCTACTATGTGTTGCTCAATTTTAGGAGCTTTTAACTGTCGCCTTAACAAATTTTATATGCTAAAGTTCATTTGGTGTCTTGTTTGAAAGAATTCTGGGACATGAATGTGAAAATTTTTGCTCGTAATTGAGATATTTATTGTTTTTTGCATGGAGCCAGCTGTCTCTCCTCTGGCTATTTTTGAATTCTTTCGCTTCTTTTGATTCTTTCATCTTTGGAATGCTTTTCTGTATATCTCTTTCTGCTTGTTAGAAAGCTTTTTTTATTTATCAGTTTTTGATGAAAAAAGTTGTCAACTTGAAGTCTTCGATTTTTACTTAGGTCTTTCTATTTTCTTTATTCTTTGCTTTTCCTATCAAATCTACAGTTCTAATTCTTTTGGTATGTTTGTAGAGCAAAACTGTAGGTTCAGCAGGGGCCTCATCTGCTCAGGTATCCTTTGTTGCATCATTTTAGTGATGGGATGTATCTATTTCTAATTTCATAATTTTATAAAAAACTTGTACCTATATTTGAACGGCCTGCAATGGCATATTTTTATAACATGTAATAAGTGAATTTGGGGTGCCAATAGCAGCTCTTTTTCTTTTTATAATTGTAGAATTTATTTTGGAATGAATATTTTATTAAATTTTTATTACAACATTAGAGGTGGTTTTGAACTGCCTCTAATGTTGTTTTTTTTTTAAACTAAATTTATTATTAGGGGCGGTTTTTAAACTGCCTCTAAAATATAAGAACCGCCCTTAAATCATAGTTTTAAGAGGCGGTTTTAAAACTGCCTTTAAATCATTATTATTAGATGTGATTTTCAAATAGCCTCTAAAAAATATAATAACTGCCCTTAAATCATATTCTTTAGAGGTGGTTTTTAAACCGCCATTAAATTATTATTATTAGAGGCGATTTTCAAATAGCCTCTAAAAATATAAAAAACACCTTTAAATCATTATCTAGAGGCGGTTTTAGAACAGCCCTTAGTTGGTCACTAAAAGGAATCAGTGACGCCACTATAGTAGGCGGTTTGATTAAACTGCCCTTAAATATATTGGAGGCGGTTTAGTCGAAATTGGTGGCAGTTTAAAATTGCCTCTAAATACCTCATATTTTGTAGTGAATGTTTGAAAATCCACTGGAAAATAGGTTCTTCTCCTTCCTTAAATACTTTATGACAGAATGGACTATCTGAAACTCGATTGAGATGTCAATAATCTAATTTTTTGGGATGAAAATAATGGGTTTGAATTATTAGGGCATTCAATCATGAGAAATATGGGAGATGAAGTCCAAGGACTATTAAGAAAAGAAAATTTTACTAAATGGACTATTAAGAAATTGTGCAAAACTTAGGAATTACTTAGAAAGAAGTTCCAATATTTAATTAATATTGAAAAATATACTTTCCTTATTAACTTGGTAAAATTTGAACTTTTATTAAGAGTCCTTGGGCTCAAGTGGATTACCACATTTGCAATCCAACACGACAGCCCTCTAGAGTTCATGGAAAAAACTCAATTACTAAAAACAAAAATATTCAAACAACAATTTTTTGGGGATTGATCAAAGGGTTTTAAAATCGACGGCCACCAAACTCTGACAAAACTCCCAAATATATAAAATTAAAATTCAATCGTGTAAAATAAATTTTTTTTCTAGATTTCATAGAATTTTATCCCTCTAGAACCTTGAGGCATTGGATCTATTTTGGATGCCACAAAGTAGGTTCAACGACCCATCGTGAGAGTTGAAAGATTTATCTAAATTTCTAAGGCTAGTTACATAATAAATAAAATATCGTCGAAGCGTGGCAAGTAGCTATCAGGTCACACCCAAAATAAAAACAATGCCAAAAATTTGAATGTGTCGATGTTCTCCCTTGAAGTCTCCTCTCCACACCTTTATTTTTTAGTGAAAAGTTCTTCGAAGGTGCCACCCCTATAATATTTTATTTTTAAATAAGTAGAATAGGTCAAGGTGACTTCGAGAAGGAAAAAAGTTGTGGTCCTACTATTGGGTAACATATTGATATTTATTTAAAATCAATAGATGAACATTATTATTTTAGGATTAGACCCATAGTTGGTTGGTTTGACACATTGCAAAGAAACTCTGATGATCTGGTTCAAGTTCAATTTACCCATAAAAAATTAAAAAAAAAAAAAAAGTTGTTTGACATTTGAGGGCATTTTTATAAGAATTTATTTTTGGAGGGGGTTGGGGGCATTTTAGGTAGTAAAATAAATTTTGAAGGTGTGTTTAATGGGTCTTATCACGTTAACTAAATCCTAATTTTTATATGGAAAATGCTGCAGTGACTTTTTCACATTGCGCTAATGTGGATGTGTGTATGGAGTCATAATACTTTTCCTTGAGATAAGAGGAAAAACATCTATGGTTGCGTGGGCACCTCCACATTAGCGCATTGTGAAACACAGTCACTCCGCAAGTTTTGTGGGGCCACTGAAGGCGACAATAAGTAACACCAGTAATAGCGGGTGAAGCCACCGAAGCACGACCATTGACTTCTAGTCGTTAAAGTAAAAGTGAAATGGTTCTCCTAGCCTTACTAAGGGGGCGATTGATTCAGCTTCTTAAAACTGCTGTCAGCTTCTGCTGTCTGAATCTGCTGTCTGATTCTGCTGTCAGAATCTGAAAAGCTGAAAAACTTGTTTGATAGAGCTTTTTAAAACTGCTGTGCTGTTGACTAGAATCTGACTGTGGACTGTTTGATACAGCTTCTAAAATCTGCTGTAGTAGGGTAAAATGACCAGAATGCCCTTAAGGTTGATAATGCAACCAGAATGCATAAAAATTGCCAGAATACCCCTATACATATATAATTACACTAAATATATATATAAATATAATAAAATTATATAAAAAATTAAAAAAATAATTATTTTAATTTTAAAATATTTATAATTCTAAAAAAATTATAGAAAAACTTATAATTCTATAGAAATTTCGGCAGCATCTCCTCTTAAAAATAGACATATAAAATTTTCCTGATAAACACAATACCTGCATAATACACAATCCAACATAATGTACGCAGAATGCATCAATAATTACTAAAATACCCCTATAAATATATAATTACACTAAATATAGATAAATATAATAAAATTCTATAAAAATTTCGACAGCATCTCCTCTTAAAATTGAACATATAAAATTTTCCTGATAAACAAAATACCTGCATAATTCAATCCAAATTTCACATTTTACATAGCACATCCACATTACATCGTATATACATAACACATCCACAACCACCACATTTAGATTCTGACATCATTTAAACATAATAATCATAGTTAATATAATAAGTAAAACTGAAATAAATAAAAACATAAAAAATATACATCCAACAAATGCATACAAAATATATTTTTCATTCTTCTTGTTTGACTCTGTTACTTTATCTTGAGGAACATTATCATTGATAATGTCAACTTCATCTACCCACAGAAAAGACCCTACATGTCTCTATAAGTAAAATAACATATGAATTAATATCAATGTCATCAAATACAAATACGCACCCAACATTAATATCAATATTATATTACCTGCCAAGATGGACACCTATAAAACATCCTCCCATAATTTTCTTTTGTTTTAGCTGTGACTAATGTCATCACTCGACCACATGAACAACATGGTGGATACGTATAGTTTGCCATCAATGCTATTCATCATACACAAAGACAATAAATAAATAAGTATAGAATCTTCGAAATATACTTAAAAAACATTATAATCTTTTTTCCAACATTGTTTAACAGTATTTATAATTACAATACAAAATTATCCAACAGAATATGAAAATACATCAATGATTGCCAGTAAAAATGGCATCAGCTATTAAATCTCTATGTATTTTCATTGTTTGTTGACTCTGACGACCTACTAATGGGGGAACTGGATACTCTTGATTAGTGATGCCCTCTTCTTCTACTCCGGTTGATCCTTCTTCTTCGAATCGAGCAAATTCTTCATCGACGATAGCATGTTTTCTGATAAAATTATGCAATGTCATGCATGCAATAACAATGTTTCGTTGTTTGTCCAAATTATATGAACGCATCAACTTCAAGATTGGCCATTTTGCTTTTAAAACCCCAAAGGTTCGTTCAATCACGTTCTTTTGAGTTAAGCTAGCTTTACTAACATAACAAAAGGCAGAATTTTTTTTTTAACTTTTAAAATTATGTAAATGCAAGACAGGTGTAATAATTTCATTTGCTCAAATCTGGGATCCACCAATCACATGTACCCACGTGGATTGAATGGCACTGTGATTTATAACAATACAAAACTACTTCTATATGGTTGACATGGCAAGCACTGAGAGTCTCCGAGCAAAACATGACTTCTTTCATGGCTATTAGTCAAGAAAAATATTTTTTTAAATTTTGGACGGTGTGTAGTAGCGGCTGCTTCAACATCTTGAAGTCAAAGTGTGCCATCAATTTAATTTGCTATATTTATTTGGTGTTAGGGAGTATGGACCACAAAATATGAATGTGATACATATAACCCATAAGTTATAACTACTAGTTCTAGGTTCATCCTATCCTTACTCCATTGACTTTCAAGTAAACAACCTTTCTTAGATCAGAAGAATTATAAAGGTTAAAAAAAAGGGCAAAATGATAATTTCCTTACCAATGTAAAATTAAGACCTTTATTAATTAAAAAAAATGAGACTCTGTGAATTCCACGTAGTCCCTCAATTTGTATAAATCACACTACACCACACTACCTTTATAAAAATAGAGAAAGACAAAAACAGAGAGATAGAGAGAGAAGAAAACAGTAAATAAAGTAAAAAAACCTTCCGATATCAAGTTACGCACAACAAGACACGTAAAACACAGGGAAAGAACTCCAAAGACAACCACTAATTAAGACACATTAGCTAATAAATGATCTAGTTGGCCGATGAACACTACTTCATATTATTAGTAAAAATATTAAAAAGTCAATATATTTTAATAATTAAAAATATTATAAAATGGAATCTCTTTACAAGGAGCATTTGCAGCCTCAAGTTTAATTATATTACAATCCTTGTTGCAGTTGGATTGTATTGGAATAAAAGAATCCATAAATGTTGGATCAAAATATTAGATAAGTTCGATTCCTAATGTAGGATGAGCTACAAATGTATGACAAAGTTACAACAGTCCACATGGCATGATCTCATTGGTTAAAAGATAGTAGTATTAGTCAACATGGCACTTAGTCATTGGATGACATAAACATATAGGCGTAGGCATTATGAGCATAAAGAATAATAGGAAAGCTTTGAAATTAAAGCTGAAATTTTTTCTAAAGCTGTGGACATGGCATGATCTCGCCATTCATGAAAATCCTCCCCAAAGCTGAAATTTTTTCTAAGGTGAGCTATTACTCTCATTGAATTGGGGAGAAATTTCCAATCCCCAAAGCTGAAATCCCAACGTTGTAAAGGCCCAATCAATTTCAATATCCCAAATGTTTTCTTCTTTCGAAACAAATATTGCTTGTTTCTAACAAAAATTTCTAAAAGGCATTAATCGATGCAATTTCTAACAAAAAAATTTCTAAGAGGTGTTAATGGACAACAATCATTCACAAATATTTCTAACAAAAATTTATTTTAATAAAAATCAACCAAAAAATTACAACCTAACAGAAAAATTTCTGTTAATAAGCAATTTCGTCAAAAATAGATAGTGAAATCGATGAGATAGAGAGAGAGAGAGCTCACAGAGATGATGGTGTCGATCGACGGTGGGTTTTTCAAGTCGGTGGGTTTCGTTTGACCGAAGTTAGCGTTGTCGTCGTCGATGGGTTTCGTTTGAACAAAGATACCGGCGTCGTCGTCGATGGGTTTCGTTTGAACAAAGTTACCGGCGTCGTCGTCGTCGTCAAAGAGTTAGATCGGCGATTCGGTGGTCGTCGTCGTCGATGAGATCGGTCGGCTGGTCGTCGTCTTCAATGAGATCAGTCGGCTGTGAAATCGAATGGTAAATGTGAATGAGGTTAAAATCGCGGATAGGGATGTAAATAACAAAAAGTGGAAGGGCATAACGGTCTTTTCATATCATCGCGTTTTAACGTGATTGCGCAAAGCTCCTCTATCCCGCTTTTCAAAACAGTGGTAAAAATGGTAAAATTGCGTTTAAAACATCAAAACGCTGCGTTTTAACGTTGTATCAAACACTCAAAAAAATTAAAATCCCGCGTTTTGACGCAAACGCCGGTAAATTTGCGTTTGGAAGCGCAATCAATCGCACCCTAAGTTAGTAGGGATTTTACCCTTCCTAAGATCTTTGGCAGCCAAAAATTGATTCGATGCTTCAGGATTGTTAGAGTAGGAAGTTCTATGAATTTGAAAAAAAGATATAAAAAAAAGGTTAATTTTCATCGTTGAATTTCTATTTTAAATTTGGAAGTTATGTGAAAGTTTGGTAGCTGTCCATTTTCAAAACCTTGGATATGGTTCAAAAGAAATTTTTTTGTTGAATTTCCTTTTTTAATCTAAGTGTATGTTTGGTAACACTACTGAAGTCTAAATGGAGGTGGTCTACTTTTAAAATTCAGATTTTAGAAGTTTTATTTCCGTTTGTTCTAGTTTAGATTTCATATTTTAGAACCAAAATTCAAAAGTTTTGAACCAGTGATGGAGGGATACTGGCCGAAACTTCTGAAATTTGATTTTTTTAATTTCTAAAATATCCTCCTCAAAACCCTGATTTCTATCACTTATTCTATCTTTATATGAATCTTAAAACATTTATCTTTAGCTTTTTTACCTTTCCTTTCTTTTCTACCTCTTTTTTTTCTACAATTGTGTTGTCAAAGTCTCTCCCCTTTTTTTCGTTTCATGTTTGAAAATCCTATATTTTTATACAAATTCTAAAATCTTATATTTTTTAACTAGAAAATGCATGATTGTTTATTGTCTGAGTGTTACCTCGTTGGAATATAATTTCTTAAGTATGAATTCAAATTGAAAACAATACTTTTGGGTGTTTGATATATTAGAAATCGAAATTAAATGTGTCGATGGTTTCATTATGCATAACATGTTATGTTTTTTGATTAACAATTTATTAGAATTACAAAAGGGTAATATTGTCAAAATGACCATTATGTTTTAAAATTCTATTTGTAACCAGAAACTTTTAAAAATGATAAACAAATAACTTTTTTAGAATAAGATTTCAGATTCTAGATTTCAGAAATCAGACTTCAAATTTTAGAAGTGTTACCAAACATAACCAAAGTTTTTTGATGAGACTTAGAGGGCTATGGTATTGGATTTCTGATGTAATAATCCATTTGAGCAAAACAAACCTTAGTAAGACTCAGAATCTTACAATGTCAGTAAGGAAAGGGAAACTCTCACTCTTTAACTTTAACCTTAAAAGAAAAAAAAAAAAAAAAAAACAAGGAAGAAAACAGAGCCACTCAACCTTTTTATTTCACAAATTTTGTTATAAGTTGAAAAATTGTGGGCCGTCAATTTTTTGTAAATCATTTTTGATGGAATTAGAAATTTCGGAATTGGCTGATTTTTGGTGAGGATGATCTCCTCACCCTAGAGACCATCCTCACAAAAAATCAGTCCATTCCGAAACAGTTTTGTCATATAGGACAAAATGTTGTCTAGAATGTTGTCCACGAAACGCTGCCCTATATATGGAGAATTAGATCAACAAGAAGAACTTGCAATAATAATACCAATAGAAATAGAAGATGCTAACTAGCTTGGTTAATCGACAGAAGTCCATCGGTGATAATACCATAGACTTGAGTTTAATTCTCAACATCAAATTACTGATCTCATTAAAAAAAAAAAAAAAAGATCTTAAGTAGCCCCCAAAAAAATAATTATTTTTTGGGTGATTTAAACATGTCTCTGGATCGTGAAATGTTCTTGAATACTAATAAAAATTACATAAATGTAGTGCTGGGAACTTGAACTCACGAGCAATGCTTGAGAATGTCCATCGAATGGCCTACCACCTCTTGTTGCTTGTTACCTTAACCATCCCTACCAGGAAAGAGAGAGTGAGAAGCTACAAATTAAACCAATATTAAAGAGAAGCAAACTATTTTTGCTTTAAACAGACAAAGTAGAATCCATTAGTAGTTAACAGAAGGTCATCTTCAACACCCCCATAATTTGTTATTGCTTCATTTCAAAATGTGTTTTGTTACTCACTCTGCCACCCAAAATACGAGAGATGATACATACATAGAAATCCTCAAAATGCACTCTATACAATGCCTACAACTCCAATCTTTTGATTTCTTACCCAATAGGGAGGAGACGATGATCTATGATTCCATTTTTTTTAATGAAAATTGGGCTAACAACAAAATCAGACACTAAATAATTGAAATTATTATGTTTTTAAAATATAAAGCATATAGAAGAACTTGAGGTCATAATGATAAACGAAGGTAGTACTCACCTCACACGCTTGAATATGTCTCCGTAACAATTGGCTTCTGGGCAGTCAATTGTGACTCCGCCGAGTGCAAATTGAAATGTAAGCAATCATGGACAATCAAACGATTTAGGTTTGGCATTGCTCCTTGATTGATTATTAAATCAGTAACTTTTGATCCCACAAGTTGCAAAAGTTGAAGTCGTGGAAACCCATTTGCGGAACAAACCATCTGACCCTCAGAGTATGAATTTCCCACCAATTTGAGTATCTGAAGTTTTGGTAGCTTTCCTAACACTGGCATTGGATCTTCCGATAGTTCAGTGTCGCATAACGTGAGCTTGATAAGGTTTAGTGGCAACCGACTCGGAATTTCTGTTAGTGCTGAGGAAGAAGTGTTTCTTACCAACTTCAATGACTGAAGTTTTTGCAATATGGTGAGATTATTAAGTAAAGTCTCCATGTGGGCTACTAAATCTCCATTAACACCCAATTTTATAAGATTGGGTAGCTTGGCAAAGACTTGGGGTGTACAACTGCTGGGACAGATTGTGGACAAAGTCTGAAGGTCCCCTAAGGACGAGTCGTCATGACCTGATGACGATGATGAAGATGAAGATGAAGATGGACGTGGAAGACGAGTCTGGCCTTTGAAATACACATGTCTTAGTCTTTTCATCTTCCAGATCCCGGGCGGGGCATCGGGAAGATGTCTTGACCTAATATTAAGAGTTTGAAGATTCCAAATGTTGCATACAGAGGAAGGGATTTTTATAAGCAGAGTTTTGCTCTTCATCCCCAAGTACCTCAAATGAATTAACTTTCCTACATCTCTAGGGAAAGCAACGTTAACACTTGAACCTTCTATCCACAACACTCTAAGCAATGGTAGAGTTTTATGAACATTAATAAAATTATCAGATTTTGATTTCGATTTGGACTCTGATGAGGTTTGGGTGAAGCAAAGGAGAGATCGAACTTGCACAACAGTGCGCGGTTCGTGACAAATATGTACAAGTGTATCTTGGTTCCCGGCAAGTCGTCTAGGTTTAGCTAAGGGTTTAGAATTTGCATACCCATGAACCTGTAAAAATCTCTCTTCTCCAGCTTTAATAATGCAAAGATCACGCAAAAGATCATGGATACGACATGTCTTCACCCCATAATCTGACCTCCTCGTCACTACTTGAACAAGGCTTCGATTAACTAGCTTCTCCAAGTATGCATCTGCCGTATCTTCCATTGTTTCGCCATCTCGTGCTTGTATAAATCCTTCCGCCATCCACAGCTGCATCAACTGTTTGGCGGGGATTTCAGAGTCTTCTGGAAAAATACCAAAATATAGGAAACAAGGCTTCAAGTTGTAGGGCAGATCATCATAACTTAAGGCCAATATATCTGCACATTGGTCCTTGCGCTCGGAAAGAAAGATACTCACACGATCGGCTACTCTTGACCACTCCGTGAAATTCCGCTCCTTCTCTGATAGTAAACCCCCTAAAACAACGAGGGCTAGTGGAAGTCCCCGACATCTTTCTGCAATCTGTCTTCCGAGTTCTTCCCACTGTTGAGAGCAAGTTTCGCCGAGGAATGCTTTATTGTGAAATAGCTCCCAACTTTCATCTGTGTCAAGATAGCGTAGAAAGTGTGGAGGACTCTTTGGATCTGGATTGGCTTGCAAAGCCACTTCTTTATCGCGGGTTGTGATCATGATTCTACTTCCATTCTTCTGGTCGGGAAAGTATGTACCCAAATCGCGCCAAACTTGAGATTTCCATACATCGTCCATAACAATCAAGTATCTCAAGCCTGTTAATTGGTTTTGGAGCACCTTCCCGAGCTCTTCCTCGCTCATTTTTTCCATTTCTTCTGTGATTTTCGTAAATTGTTTGATGATGTTCCGCAGGAGCTCGGTAGATCTATAATCTTGAGACACGTACACCCAAGCGCGACGATCGAACTTATTCTTAACGAATGGATCCTTATAAATTTTCTTGGCAAGAGTAGTCTTACCAAGCCCACCCATCCCGACGATGGATACGACGAGACGTTGTGGCTTGCCTGCTATTAGTCGTTTCACCAACGTAGTTGTCTCATTCTTAAAGCCCACCACGTCGGTTTCCTCCACAACAGGAGCTTTCCTTCGTGGCCCTCCGGATGAGCTCCCAACTTCTAAGGCTCTCATCTTTATTTCGATACCGAACGTCGTTTTGTTGGCATAAATATTGTCCATCTTCTTCTTAATGTCTTCGATCATTTTTGCGACCCCACGTTCTGTCATGAGTTTGCCGAAGCCATGGAAAGAACTTGAAAAGGTGCCCTTCGTCCTTGCTTGTGCAGGCGGAAGTGATATATTCGTCGATAGCATCATCAGCTTCATATGATACATCTCTGATTTGGTTTATTATCAACCTTTACGGCTTCGTGTCTTGGTTGTACCTCCCCACAGTCCCTGAGGAAGGATTCATGAACTCCAGCTTATCCAAAAGGGACTGCACCTCATCCTTCACTCCAAGAAGCAATATTGCTTCTTTTAGTAGCATTTGGCATTACGTTCTCCAAGAGAAAATTCACAACAGTCTCTTCCATCTCTCTCTAGATTTCTCCTGCAATGCTACAAAGTTTGATGAAACTCTTGCCTTAAAGGGGTTAGATCAAGGCTAGGCTAGGCTATGCAATCATTCAACGAATGACTCGGCTGAGATTCATGTCGACTCAACGAGTTGTAAAATTAATGCAGTCATTAACAACCATTGACCAAAGGAATATGCCTATTTTTGAAGGGAAATAGAAAGAATGTCCCGGTATGATTATATCCATTTTGGGTCTTATCTTTTGTTGGTCCAAAATATATAAGGAGTTTAGGGGTCTATTTTTTTAGGATTTTTTCTACAATTGGGATAGGATTGTTGCTCTACGCGTGAATAGCGGATGTTTTTAAGGCCTTGCAAGGTTGGTTATCTCGATCGACCTGTTCTGTTTTATGAATGAATTGTTATTTATCAAAAAAAAAAAAAATAGTTGAGGGTGAGAGTCGAGACAAAAGTAAAATATTGAATAAAAAAACTGATAATCTGAATCATAAAAGCTATGCAATTGAAATGATCAACGAATGACTTGATCAAGATTCGTGTCGACTCAACGAGTTATAAATTAAGGGTCTTGTTAGCATGTGCTTTAAGTGCAATAAATACACTTTGTAAATTGGACTCTGAAGGTATTTTGATGAATAAGAAAAAAAATTTAAGGGCATGTCATCACCAACCATTATCCTATGTTATAAAGTTGAGGGTAAGGAGTCAAGACAAAGTATAATATGAATAATGATGAATGCATGCGGTTTTGGTATCTGGCTGATGTGACAAAGAGCAGTGCATTTTTTTGTGTGTGTATCCCGATGAAAAAGATCTATGATTATGTGTCTTTATCATGTCAGCCACATGCATTCATCACGACTCGTAAAATATTGAATAAAAGAATGATAATATGACTCATGCAAAGACACTCAACCCACCAATCTTTTTTATTTTTCCTAGTTTCATCAACCAAGTATTGGTGCTTTCCATCAAATGTGAAGTTGTGAATGAAAAAAAAAAAAATTATTTGGAAAATGCTAGGATTTAAACTCCCTATATAAATGCTAGCGCCTCCCAATAAAAATAGGGTGTAGATCTTCCATTGCCCCTTTAAATGTAGTTCTCTATAACTAATGTCAAGGGATGAGGGTGTGTCACATCATCAAGATGTTTACATCTAATCATTCCAATTTAAGAGTTCAATGACTGTCCATTTTCAAACGTTTGATCTGAACAAAAAACTTATTTTGATATCTATTTGATTTTCAAATGGGTCGTGTTGAGTAACATTGAAATGTACATCGATTTTGACATTCTGATGTGGTGGTGCACACATAATCATAAGTGCTTATCAGTTGTATCTTGATGAAAAGCATCTATGGGTTATGTGTGCACCACCACATCAGAATGTACAATTGATGTACATTTTAATGTTACTTCAACATTATCCTTTTCAAATATGAGTTAAACCGTTAGTACAAGAGGACTAAGTTGTTGTTGTTATTATTATTATTATTCTTATTATTATTCTTATTTCAATTTGATGTTCTGCGGACTATAGAACAAGAGCTACAAGAAAAACAAGCTATAAAGGATTTGTTCCCTTAGAAAGGTACCCTTAGACAGAATCTTCCTAGAAGCATATAAATCATTCAGATCCTAATTATGAGGAGAAAAGAGTTGGCCAGCGTATAATAGATGGGAGCATATCCTTTGTAATGCAACTTTCCTGTAACTTTGTGTAGCTCTCTCTATAGATGAGAGTATGTTAAAAAAACAAACATTCAAATCTCTAGTATTAATGTTTTAGATCAATTTTTTTTTTAAATCTGATCCAAGTCTTTGAAAAATGGACGGCCACTAAACTCGTAATTTTTAGATGAGATTTACTGTCCTATTGACGTGAGACTCTTCCAATTATCTAAACGCGCTACAGAGAGCTCTAGGAAACTTGCGTTAGAAGGATCTGCTCCCATGATGTTTTCCACGTCACAATATACAGAACGATTACTAAAAATAGTAACACGATTCCATAAATTGACAAATGGCATATGATTGGGTTATACAGGGTGTAAGACATGATCATAAAAGTAAAACGAGTTGGCTTCTCACTTTCATGGGAAGTTTGGAAGTTGGTTTTGACGAAGCGATGAAAATGAGTTCATGGGGAAGTTGAAAAACTCAATGGCTAAAATGTATGAGTCATGATAATATGATGCCCCTTTCTGACATATGCCCCCATCACAAAATCGTAAATCACTTATCTTGAGATATGTAGATATGAGATGTTCATCATGGAACCTCAATGCTACATTATTTGGAGTTGCGACCATTCTTTTTTAGAAATTGGTGTAAATAGGCACCCGAAATGATTTTAAAATTCATTTTATCATTGTAATGACTCTCATATAGGAAAAATGCTTGATTTACCTAAGATCTAAGTAGGAGGTTCGGTTTATTAGAGAATGGGGATGGTGTTAGGCATCCCATTCTCTCCATCAAAAGTGGTTACCTTGAAACTTGGCCAATCTTTTTTAAAGAAAATGTAAGAATATAAAAAATGCATGTTTAGAAATGGTAGGTGCAATATGTAAAAATATTATCTTAAAAAAGGGTTTTGATATCAATATAAGACATTAAGGACATCTTATGGAAGATGATGACCCATATAGCCTACATTATTTTTCATGAGTATAAATGTTGGTTTTGAGTTTTTTAGAGAGACTCCATGATAAAGTTCCCTTAATGTTATAACCTTAATACATGTATGAAAGACTTGAAACTTAATGTTTCAATCCCAACAAGAGGATGTCACATTTCTTCATCATGACTAAACATATGTGAGTGGGTGCATGGTATACAATATGATGCATGATATATGTAGTAGGGAAAAGAAGGTTTCAACCCCAATCCTTTCGGTTGAACCTAAGTTCAACCTATCGAAAGTTGGAGATGATGTGCATTGCATCCTAAAAAATTTCTAGAATATAAAGTAAATGAAAGGTTAGAAGTAGAAGATGTAAGTGCTTGAAAATAAACTTAATCTACACCCACCTTGTTCCTTGATGTTCTTGAATGAACTTGAGTCTTGAGAGATGAATTTAATGGTAGATAATTAGAGAGGATAATAGTTGTTTGTTAAAGATTGAGAGATGGATGAGAATTCTTGAGTTGAAGGTTGGATTGAAAGAAAGTTAGAGAGATGAAGTATAATTTTTAGTAGAATTTAGGTTGAGAGATGGGAGCTAGACAACATAAATTGCTCATAGGGAATGAAGTTATTTATAGAGTTCTTGAAGAATTTTTAGGGATAAAGTGGTCAAACCTTAAAAATAAGCAGAATGAACATGAGATTTTGGTTGTTTTTTTTTTTGATTTTCATTTTTATTAGGGTAAGGGTGGAATTTGTGAGAAGAAATCATAAAAATATTTTTGGTATTTGATTTTTTGATAAATAGAGGTGAAAGAATAAAAATACTTTTGGGAGGATGAGAAGTGGAGTGACATGTATAAAGATGAACTGGTAAGTAAAAAGTAGACTTTGGCTCATTTGTAAATAACTAATAAAGCAATGGTGGATTTATTTTGAAATGGACTAATGGGAAAGCTTCATATATGTATTTGATAATTCTCATCTTTTGAGGGTAAGATTGGAAGTTTTCCCAACTTCAATGATTTTTACTAAAAATCAAAGTGTCTTTTTGACTTTGATTACACTTTTTGACGAAGGCATTCTTGGATTTTCACGATGGAGTTGACTTTTCAATTAGATTTGAGTATTGGGCATTGGGACTTATAGGAGACCACCATGTGTCCTCTTTTGGGAGGAGGTGTAAGGGCATGGACTTAGAATGAACTTGGTATGGATTTTGTTTTGGACTTGAGTTATGACTTAAAATGACCTTGGGTGTTTGGACTGAGGATGGCTTTGGGTACTTGTATTAGGTTTGAAAATGGGCTTGACATTGGGTTAGGGTATGGATAATGGATTGGTTAATTGAGTGGATATGGATTAGGAAGCGGGTACGAAATTAGGTTGGTTCATGATTAGGAAAGAGGGTATAAAATTAGATTGGATTAGGGACAAGACTTAGGCATGCAAAAATAATATGAGATGATGCATGTATGTATAAAGAAATGTGTTAAATAACCATTTTTATGCAATATGGGCCCGTTAAAGGATTTTATATTTTTAATTGAAACCAATTTAAGATTTCTGGAAATTCCTAATTGGTTCGTGCAAATTTAGATGCTACATGTTACCAAAATAAATAAATAAATAAATAAATTATGATTTTACGTATCCCAAGGCAAATGGGCTACGGTTCTATGATGGGGGGGCATATGTAGAAAGGGGCATCTAGAAATCATTGCACAAAATGTATACTTTACCCTTGTTTCTACTATAAAATATTAGAACTGCACGTAATTAATGCCAAAAACACTGGTTAACTTGTTAAAATAATAATTGTGCATTGTTATGCCCAAAAACATCTTGTTAACTTGTGTTTCTGACTTTTCCAGATAGCTAAAGTTGGCATTATAAGCAAATTGGCTTAATGTAATCAAATGAAACTCTAAATTTAGAAATAATTTCCATGGTCTGACTAACAATTTAAAATCAGCCAGGATCTCCAATCAGAATCTAAAAAACCAGATCAAATTTCCACTAAGAATCTATGGTGCAGAGATAGATCCATACGGTAACGAGATGTAACCCCTGGTATCAACGATAAATGCCCATAGTTGATTGATGTTGAAGTGGTTTTGTAACATAGAATTAGAGGTTCCATGCCATCTCTCAACAAGACTTGCCAACACAATCACTGATGACGATTTTGTGGAAATGCAATAATAGCATGTGAGGCCACTACTTATATTGTATTTAAAAAGAAATAAATGTTGAGTCAAAGCAATGGTTGTACAATAATAATGGGAGTCGTACATGGGTGACACAAATGGAGACACAAAGGTGACAAAAACTCGTTGTGGTGTGTATATTAACATAGATGCTTTTCTGTGAGATACGAGTAAAAACCATCTACGGTTGTGTGCACGCCACCACATCATTTTTGTCACCTTTGTGTCTCCGTTTGTGTCGCTCCTGCATTTTCCTAATAATAGCTTTGAATTTATGATCCAAACACATGTTTGCTCTAGGAATGTATGTAGAGTTTCTACTGGAAGTACTTGTGTTAAACAAACTCTGTTGGTTTTCGTTGATAAGTTTAATTCAAGAGTCGTGATAATCTGACTATCTAACATGCCAAATTCAATTGATTACTTGATGTGACAAGTTTGGGAACCTTAGATTTGTGCTCCTAGGGTTACACGGTTCCCTCAAGATACACTTTTTTATGGGAAAGTGCTGTCATGTATCCCGAGGAGTGCAGATCTACGGTTCCCTAGCTTGTTACGTCTGGATAGTCAGATTGAATTTGCCACATCGGGTAGTCAGATTATCACGACTCTTAATTAAATTAATTTTAGGCAGGTGGTTATTGGTTTAAAATAAAACAATGAATTTGTTAATAAATTATATTGGGATGACTGTAATATCCCTTACATTAAAAATTAAAATATTATTGTAAAAAGGCTGTGATATTACCCCACCATTATGTTATGAACAAACATAATAAGTGATTTTATTGTAAAATCACACTATACAATAAAATAACTTATGGAGTTTATTTTGACATAACAACATAATGATAAGTTAATATCATTGTCCTTATAAAATTAGGGTTGTTTTATTATTTTTTGATTTCTTCCTTTTTGCATGAAGCAATTCCAAGAAAACTTTTAAAAAAAAATGGTAAATAGCATGTGAAAAAGAGATTTTTTTTTTTTTTGCTTATAGAAAAGTCGATCCAAGATTTCAAAGAATCCGAATTGATCAATCTAAAAAGTTGTGTCATTATGTGAAAATTGAAAAATTCTCTAGGAAAATTTGATCGGCCAAGGCCCATGAATTTTAGAAACCAAAATTTGACGGCCCTAGGCCTTCGTAATTTGTGATGTTCCCTAGATTCAACGACCTAGAACTATGGAAGTTCTCTCATCCTCCATTAATTTGAAGATTTTGACATGTCAGAAGAAAAAATTCGACAATGAAAATTTTGAGGCCATGATCCATCAAGTTTTATGAAATTCGACAGTCCAAGGCTATCAAATATGAACTTTTTGCACATTGTGTGTGTACTTAGGCCATCTCCTACTTACACAATATCCATGTAAGGAAAGCCCTCAATACACATGGTGTCATGAGGTTGGTCAATCAGACATAACATCAACCAACTATCCAAGATTTCATAGAATCCAAATTGACCCAATGCAGGGCACATCGTATTGAAGACATCCCCTATTAATAAAGTATGTTGTGTAATTGTTTTGTATTCATTTGGCGCTACGCAGACGTGACAAGTGCACAAAACTGAAGACTTTTTCCTTGTGTACCCCGGAAGAAAAAGATCCATAGTTCTATGCATCCGCCACATCAACCAAATACAGACCAAGTATGATTTTTTCATAAACAAAGAAATATTGGGTCAGATTAAAAACACAGTGGTTATACAATAATCGATTAGAAATGGAGACTTCTTTCACATGCTTTTTGAGTTGTGATCCAATTCAAGTTGGGGCCACCTAACACAAGTTGGGAACGCAGAGAGCTTCTACCGCAAGCACTTCTGTTAAATAATCTCTTTGATTGTTAAGTATGCTAAGTTTATTTATGATTAATTGACCATTTTAGTATAAAACAATTTTTTTTTGCTAACCAATTATATTGGGATGACTCTAACATAAAATCTCTTACATAAAAAATTGAAGCATTATTATAAAATTTGGGCTATTTTACTTCTTTCTTTTTTACAGCTTCTTGTTTTTAAATGAAACAATTCCAAACTCATTCCCAAACGCTACCTATGTCTTTTTGATATTCATGTACAACCAAGGTCAACTAAAAAGTCAGGACTCAGGAGGCCAACTTGTACTACTTTCATACATAAATCTATTGTAAATAAGAAATCATGGATCAATGAAATAATTGGCTTAACATGAGGACAGTTGAGCATTCATTATTGAATATTTTTTGAAATGTGATTTAGACTAATGTTTTTAAAATTCAATCAATGACTATTAGAAATTTAGGTAAAATTACTTAATGCACCTGCAGGAGGGCTTTTTTTTTAAAAATCCCCTATGCTTTTGGACAATAACTTGATAATCCATTTGGTAAACTTTTGCTTTCTTAATACAGGACCTTTTCTTTTACAAAAGTTTTGAAGTACCAAAAAAATCCTTTCTCATGTCTCTTTTAAACACATCTTATTTCAAAAATTTAGATGTGATCACTTTCAATTTGTCTCGATGATATGCGAGAATGAATAAAATTTGTCTGGGAATGATTATACTTCGATTCAATTTGGTTGGACCAATTTATATTTACTAATATTAGTGAAAATATGTCTACTTTCTTTCTCAAATTACTTTCATTTATTCACTTAGAATAATGCTGAAGTGACTTTAGACTGGAACCTCGTATCGCACTTCTTGACGTGAAAGGGTATGGGAACCATAGATGCTTTTCATCAAGATACGAGTGAAAAAACATATATGGTTCCTATCCACTTTCACGTCAAGAAGTGCAATATGAGGTTCCAACTTGAGGTCACTCTAGCACGATTCTTTCACTTAAACCAATATTCGCAAAAAGCCATGATTCATCCACTTTTTTAGAAAATCTTGAAGAACTTGATCTACCATTGGTTTGGTTTGATACAATTATTAAAATATTGATTTTGAAATACCCCTATGCATTTTGGAGTATTTTTGAGATACACCCCATGTTTTCAAACTAATAACATTTCCATCTTGTCTTCGGTAAAAATAATGTTTTAAAAATCGGACCGATCATTGATCCGTATGAATGAATGGGTTAATCCAAAGTGGTCCAATTGGTGGGTCTAACCAGTTGGACCCAAATATGCAATATTCAATAAATTAGGTTTCTTCCTAAAATCAGGTTAGTTCTACTTCAAAAACATGATCTAGTGTCACAGAATGATGTAGATTATAAGGTTTTAAGAACTTTTATAATAATAATAATAAATAAAAAAAAGAACTTTTACACAAAATAATAATAATAAATAAATAAATAAGGAAATTTCCTTGTAGATTTAAATTTGAAATTTAAATTTAAGAATTTAGTGGATGTTCATTTTCAAAGCATGGATTAAGCCCGAACGAGACTTGGTGCCCTAAGCTAACTTTCTTTCTGAAGCTAGTGGATTGGTTCGACCCTCATATTACATTGACCCCACTCATGACACCGATTTTCAAGCTAATGGAAAACCTTAGGTAATGAAGTATTCAACACTTCGCCAGCAGCTAAAATCATACAAAGTTTGATCATTTTCTGTTAGTTTGTAAGAGAATACCAAAGTTTGAGGGGCATGTAATCAATTTTAAAACACATGAGGTATCTCAAATATTCACCAAATTGTAGAAGGGTTATGTGAAAAATTATCAAAAAGTTGGACCGGTCCATTTACAAACCCGGTCTGGAAGGTGGTGTAATCAAATTTGTGACACATAATGACATAGATGATGTATGGCTTTTGTCGTTTTTTAAAGTGGTGATCGAGGATTTCCATCCGATGTAGGCGATCATGTTGAGGGGACATTTTCATTTCAACGATGTAAATATCACAATTAAAAAACTACAACCTCACCATCATATATACACTTCAGACCCACAGTTTCGTAATTATCTCAATTGATTTTCGGCGATGTCTTCATGGATTCAGTTTGGCTAGAGTGTGCGTATCCAGGGGCCAGGGTCGGCTCGATACAAGTTGAGGCCTAAGGCAAAAATTGGAAACGATGCCTTTTTTTATTTATTATATTTATTATCTATTATTATAATGAGAAGGAGTAGCAGTGATTTGACACCAAAATTCGAGTCCCACAAATACCCCCATCCTTATATTTAAGGTTTTTGGGTTAAAAATATTAAAATTGCAATCGTACAGAGATATAATCACCTTAATTACTTTTCAAAATTTTCAAAATATCCTTCTTTAAAATACCTTTGGCTAAATTAGTTTTCTTAAATACCAAATTTATAATTCCACAAAATCTAGTCAAGTATTACAATGATCGTCATGAAAAGAATCTATGGAGATGGGCTGAAAAACATTCTCAATTGAAAATAAGTTCTTTGAAGTAGTTGTTGAGAGGAGAAAAGCTGTGTTAGATGAGCTGAAAAATACTCTCAATTGACAAGAATTTCCTTTTTCTTTAATACAGATGATTGAACATGGTGAGCAAGTCTTTGTTAGGATCATTTATTTTGGTAGTAAGTTTGTGGGTTTAATTTTATTTTTTAATTGTGTCCACAGCAACTGATAGCTTCGGCACTTCGGCTCCACCAATGGTACAACCTACTTCATGGAAAAGTTGCTGTGGATTGCTTGATGTTCTAATGGGTTACCTGCAATAGATAATTCTAGGGGGAACAAAACTTGTTTTGAGAAATCTATTTGTTTATTTACACAATTACTTCCTAAATATGTGGAAGCTTAGTTGTGTCAACGATCATCAACACTAGTTTTAAAGTGCTAGATGGTCACAATGAAAAAGAAGATCTGAACCAGGACTCAACAAGAAGTTTATGTTACAAATTTTTTGTGGTATCAGAAACAATAGGCACGGACCATGATTTGTATGCTAATGGCACTTTCTTCATTA
>NW_028237404.1:0-26792 GCF_017979445.1 Akebia trifoliata
TGATGAAAATCATAAATCAAATATCGATCTTTATAAAATAATTGGATAGAATCACTTCTAATAATGGTTAAAACTAACCTCTTGAACTGGTTTTTTATATTCTTTAGGGTTCACAAACTAAGTAACACCGAAACTTTTTTTTTTTTTTTTTGAAAAATATAATATATTTCAAAAGACAAAGAAAAGAAAAAAAAAACATTAATTAACAAGGAGACCGAAGAAAGCCTCATAGAACGCAACAAAGAAAAAGAGCAACAACATCAATGGTTACATAAATGGTTAGAATGCATAAGCCACGTGATATCCGTCCAAAACCCAAAATACCAATCTCCACATCTGTTACAACAAGTTTACGAGGGTTAAGGTTTAAATTCTGAAAGGATGAAATGCTGACAGATCAATGAATTTTACTTCTTACATAAAGCGACCCCTTTGCTTAATATTGACATTAAGAGACCCCAGCGCCTTTGACGACGCTGTGATGCAAAGCTAAAAACCTGATCCCTCCTGAAAGCAAAAATAAAACAAGAGGGAAAAGAAAAAAAAAAAAAAATAAAAACAACAACAAAAAACAAACACAAAGTCTAAGTACACATGCAGTATACATAAGTATATATTTTTTTCTGAATAGATAGATATTTTATTTAAAGAAAAAAACAACAAAAGACAAATTAGCAACTACAAAGGACTCAAGCATCAAAGGAAGGCACTCAAGCATCAAAGGAAGATCCAACTTACAATAGCACTCTAAAAACACAAGGTTTCAAGGTTCCCCATGCATGATCCCCATTATTTTAAATCTATCATACTTATTCATGTCATTTCATAGTTATGAAAATCTCATGTACACACTATGAAGACATAAATTGTAAAAACTTACATAGCATAGCTTTGTGATGTCGATAGCTCTTCATTTGGTGTGTGAAGATTGTTCTGTGCCTATATGTGTCAGGTCTATAAAAAATGAAACTAAATCAACTCAAACACCAAGTCATGCATCACTCAAAAAATAACCCATTTCCAAATCATTGAAAAGCATAGTCACACACAATTCTCTGAATTTTTTTTAAAATTCGTAGTAGAAGACTCCCAATTTGAGACTATGATGACACTTTACCTTCACATCCAAAATTTTTATTTTTTCACATTCAAACACCAGAAGAGAGAGGATAGGATTTAGAAAGAAAGTCATCATATTTTTCAATTAATCATCAACACAAGAGGAATTCAAATTATTAACAACAGGTATTCTACTACTGAAATATCAAAAAAAGCTGAACAAAAAGCCTATTCTCACTCACCGACATTTTATGTTGAGTACGTCTCGGACCCAACGACACAAGAAGCCAACTACCGATCATAAAAAATAAAAAATAAAAACACGAAGCCATCAAGATCATTAACTTTGCTAGAGCCATAGAGAAGAAGAATGTGATGAAGAAAGTTAGCTGACTCCTCTTACAAAAACAAATCATCATTTTCCATGTTCTCCAAATCAAAAAGCCTTGTCTTGAGTCTCAACAAATCCAGAATGGCCTATCAATGACCCTATAAGATCTGATTTTACAACCTCCAAGCATGATCTTGCACCTCTTCCTAGTAACTTTAAGCTACGAAGAGAGAGGAGAGAGGAGAGGGAGTTGCAACGAGAGAGAGAGAGAGAGAGGGTTTCAGCGAGAGCGAGAGAGAATGAGAGAGTGGGAGAGAGGGTTCGACTACGATTAAGTTCGAAGAGAAATGGGAAAAGGGATCGAGAGTGAGAGAGAATTAAAGAGTGAGAGAGAGGGTTTCGTTTCTGTTTAATAACACTTGGGAAAGAGAGTGAGAATGAGAGCGAGAGAGCGAGTGTTTCAGACGAGACCGAGACCGAGAGAGTTCGCGAGACAGAGCGATGACGAGGGTTTCAGCGATAGAGGGAGAGAGATGAAGAGTTTGAACGAGAGAAAAGGTTTGAGAGAGTTTGAAGAGAACTCTCTGTTATGTTCTGTGCTGTTTTTAAAGAGAAAAGGGGAGTAAGCACTAATTTAGAGAAAACTTTGAGGGATAGCGCTGCAAATATATGTAAATTTATATTTCGCTGAGATTAAATCCAAACGTCAGATCGCGTTATATCGAACGACCATATAAGTTTGCCAAACCGTTAGCCAGCGAACGGGACCCATATATTATATATGCAAAAAAGTTGAAGGCAAGGGCATTCCAGGCAATTTCGGTTAGTCCCTGTGGAAGACCAATGTCAAGGGATGTATCATAACTTTGAAAAATATAGAGATGTCTCAAAGTTTCATGAAAATGTGGGGGGGCTTTTTTTTTTTTACAATTACGCCCAATGAAAAAGGATGACAAATTATTGAACCCTAATAACACCTTTTCTTCCCAAAGACCCAAACCCATTTATTTGCCTTGGAACGGTCTAGTCGTCCATCGATCTCTCAGTCTCAGACAAAGGGCGCAAGGTTTTAGCTTCCTTCTTCTGTGAAAGGACCCGAGGTAACTTCTTTTTTCCTCAAATCTGTTTCTCATCTGGTGTAGGCACTTTCTTTTTTTTTTGGTTGTGTTTATAACTCGTAGTCTTCTCATGAGTATTACTGACAAAAATGTTCTTTTTTTTTTTTTTTTCCAATCTGATTATGCAACTTTTAATCTCTTTCTTCTCTTTAATGAAATTCTACACTAATAAAAAATAATAAAAAAATTAATTCCCTTCTACACCAAACAGAACATATCTAAGTTGACAAGGTTCTCAATCCTTCCTTGTAATTGATTTTAAATAATTGAGTTTGGTTAAGAGGTTGGACTACAAAATATAACATGTTTGGCTTCTTTTTCACTTGGAATTAAGTAGGCTAAAGTCATTTTGGAAGGGTTTTGTGATTACTGCTTCTTTTATGGATGGAAATTAAGTTATTTGGAAGATAAATATGTTGATATAAAGAGTGCATATTTTGTTCTTAGGTTTATGGTTGACCATATATCACACATACCTCCTTTTACTGATATAATATTCTTAAGCCAATTGCTTCAATACACTTGTAACTTGGTCTAATTTAGTATATGATTATTATTGCATGGAGGTATTTTGACATAGATGGAGGATGATGCTGCCCCTCCTAGATCTCAAGTTAAGGCGACAATCTGTCTTGGTTCGAAATTTATAATGTCAATGCGACCCATGGTGTACTTTCTGAACAGCTGGTTTCGATGAAAGAGGAGGAGTATGAGTGTATTAAAGGGAATACATCACCAAACACAACGTCCTAATGAGTGTCCCTGATGAAGTTGGGGAATGTTCTTCCGAAGATGATGATGATGATGAACCCTGAGAAGCTCCCAAGAAACGAAAAATGACTTGTTTTTCCTTTTCCCAGATGCTTTGGAACTTAAATGGGAAGATTGGTTGCCTTGTTATAGTAACGGTTAAGTGATTAGTAGTTCCTGTAGGGACTTGTAAGGAAAACCTTCCTTCCTTCCAAGATAGTAATTTGTACTATGACTCAAATCGACTAGCTAATCAAGATTTAAGGAAAGTCAGATAATCATTATTTAATCATTTTATTCTTAGTTTTATCATTATTTTATTATTAAGTTTTTTAGCAAGGGAAGCAGAAGCAACATTACTTTAATATGCTTATAACTTAGAAAAACAACTACAGCTTATTTCATAGGTCTCAACTAGGTTAATCATTGTAGCTTATTATGGTTTGATTAAACACATTCCTTTTTTCAGTCCATGTGACAGTTGTTGGACACTGAGATTCGTTTACATCAATGATTATGTTTCTCATGTTTTATTCATTGTCTTAAATTTCTAAGTAGTTTCATATTATTTTCATCCAAGGTGAGCCTAGTATTTGTATGTTGTGGATTGAAGATCATAATATACTCATGTTATATGCATCCACATCCAAAATTAAAAAAAAAAAAAAAAAAATCCAAAATATTAAGTTCGTTGAGGCATATGTGATGGATTGTAGCTCACATGAAAGTTGTGTTGTTTCTGCTTGCTTTTTTTCTTAAAAAAACAATAAAATTCTTTTGTTAGTAAGTATGAGATAGATTGTAGCTATGTCTTATGATTTAAATTAGTTGGTAACCATGGTTGAGGTTGGCTTGGGTCATTTGGAGCATTACATTTTTTTTTTCTCTCTTTACAAACTAATGTTGGTTGTCTACAAACTGAGCACTAATATAGGGAACTTCTTGGAAGTATGCTATCCTCATCTTTGCATATAACTATTTTCCTTTTATAAAAGAAATCTAAGGCATGCATCTAGTAGAATGTGGACATGTAGTGCACCAGGAACATGTGATGGATATGGGTTATATCTCCCCATGAATGTTCTGTCACTCTCCTGTACACAATTACACATGTACCACTCTATGGTAGTATACCATGCTTCTCTAATTTAGCTAACAATCTACATTCCCAACTAGAAGTCTCCTATTTCTTCAAAATTAGCATTTTTGGTCTGTGTTGTGTTATGTTATGTTTGTGCCTTGGTAGTATTATATGGGGCAGACTACTATCTTGAGCAACTTTGTGGGTTATTTTTTACTATTTCGTAACTTTTGCTATAGAGAATTTCAAATAAACTCATTTTAGAGTTTTGTGAGAAAGTTTCAGTTTTGGCTGATGTAGGTGAGATAGAGTGATGGTAACCTTATGAAAAAGGATACCATCTTCCTGTGGACATAGGGAATTTAGCCAAACCATGTAAAATTTGTGTTACTTATTCCATTGTCTATCATTATTTCTTTTGGATAAATTTCTACATTTTGGACTAGATAAAGCTAGACAAGATCCTACTCAATAGTCATCAATTATTTGGTCACGCTTCCTTTGCCTCAACAGATGCATCTTGTGTTAAATCTACTGAAGATTCAATGGACCAAATTTTTGTTCACTGTTTTTTTTTCTTTGAACAGTATGGGAAGAGTTCTTTTAGAATTTTAGCATTCAATGGGACACTCCCGGATTGATATGACGTTTAGCATTTGCTCCTAGATAGAGTGGTTTACTTGGAACATTTCATCCAGAAGACCAAAATCTCTTTTTTTATAGTGATGCACGATATTGAAAGAGTTCAAGGGGGGTGTTGGCATACCCATTGACTAAGATATTACTTTTTATGATATAAAAGAATTGAACCCAATCCCGGTTTGGTAAAGAAAGGATATTAGCTTAGTAGAGTAGAAAGTTGCTAATATTCTTGAGGTTGCTTTGTTCTCTTTTCTCTTGGAATACCTTTTTCTGTTGGTGATTCTTTCCTCTCCACCACCTACTATGTAGTTTTACATTTTTCAATTTTTCTAGAATTTAGCCCAAGTGAAGCCTAGTTGTATCAGTCTATCAAGTTTTTTGGAACAAATCTGCGCTGGTGATTTCTCTCCTATTGGTGGAGATCCTCGTAAGTACGTGCTTTGACTGTGATGACACAAATTCCTCTTAGCCATGTTCTCAACAAATGACATGTATTTTTTATATTAATATTTTCAGCTTAAGAGTAAGATTAGGCATCTCACTTATATGATTGGTTTATAATTTTTCTATTCAATATCGAATGTCTTATTATTATTCATTGTTAAGTATGTGAAGAACAAAGTACTCTTGGTTAAAAATAAAAGTAAAAAACTATTGGTGAAAGATGTGTTCTTCCATGTCAATTGTTCCAAGACTCTCTTACTAAGTAAAATTGTCAATTACACTTTTTTACCAACCTATGATGACATATCTAACTGGATACATAATGGGGATTTTGAATAGTTGATGATACACATAAGTGTAACTAAGCATCCAATTAGATATGGACCACCTTAATTATACAAGAGATCATAGTTTTACCAAATTCTTGAAAATACCTACTATTGTATTCAAATATTTTTTTTTATTTTTCAAAAAGGAAAAAAAAAAATTCTTTTTTACATCCGCTGAAATTTTTTAGAAAATGCATCTTAGAAGTTGGTATGAGTTTGGATGGTGAAGGATTTGTGTACCATAACATTGTTTAAAAGACTACATAAAGGTCATAATAGTGTATTATAAAGTCTTTGAATTCAGAGCACTACTATACTTCCAACCAACAAAGGCAAGTCCAGCAACACCTCATCAATTTTGAAATTTCTTAACAGTTTGAATGAGGAACTTTTAACTTGGGAGTTCTATATTTTATAGAATGATCAAAATGACTTTATAGATAAGAGGGGAAAAAAGGCATATTTATGTTGTATGCTTCCATATAATATATGCAAGTACCTTTCCTAATTATCAACTTCCAGTCAGTCTGGTTATCTGAAGAGAAGGTCTACTTGAGAGAGTGATATTATACCCGACTATCATACTTGCCTCCATTTAACTATCACCAAGTTTTCAATTTTGTTCAAAATTCCCCTTTTGGAAAAGCCATACCCCATATCAAATTGTATATTTCTTCTCTCTATTCTGATTAATGAATGATCTATCATTTTCATTGGTATAAAACTTTGTCAAAAACATATCTTATTTCTCTCTTTGTTTTTTTTTTTACTAGAAGACATCATTTTCATTGGTATAAAACCTTGTCAAAAACATATCTTATTTCTCTCCCTTTTTTTAACTAGAAGACCTTAGTAGTTGGTATAAATCCCTACAATGAGGTACAATCCCTCTAATTCCCTTTTCTACGAGCGATAAACCAACCATATATATTAATCAGTCGAGCGAAACTGAAATAACTATTAATGTGAACTACTAGTAAAAGAAGATTCAAGAGAAGATATTAATAATAGTCTTGCTTAAATTATTCATATCATCCGCACCCAATTTTTCAACCGTCCAAATCCCATGATTATTCAAACCAACAACATAAAAGGATCATTCAAAGGCCCACTGATTCTCCCTCCGCACTTCTTCCTCTTCCTCTGGGGTGAAGTCATTCTTGATGTTAAATGTGCTGCGAATCTCCTCTGGTGTCTTACCCTTAATCATGTCAGCCACCGTTTGGCAGGTCAGGTCCAGCAAACTCTTGATGTTCAAATAGTTTGCAGCCTGATAAAAATAATCCACCAAACCAATCAGTAATGCGATAGAAATAAAACTTGGATGTAGGAATACTAAATCCACAACAATAACAGGCTTCTTAATAGAAGCCTCGGAAACAAGACCACAAGAAAATTGTTCTTTTTTCCTCATATTTTGATAGAATTCAGCACTTGGATCCAATTAAAGGACTGCAACAGTTGCAAAAGAAAATATTTATTGGTTCATACAGTTGAAGAATGTTTAACATTACAACACTAAAAGTATGACTACATAGAGTCCAAGCCTTTAGTGAAATATGAACACCTAGTGCTCCAGATCGTTGTTGTTGTTGTTCAAGAATTATTCTTTTTTTTTATTATTTTATCAGGGTTAATTGAAGATGGGGATACCAAGTAGTAGATTAACTGACAAATCATTTAATTTAAATCAACACCAGTGCAGTTCCACAAAAGAAAATTGCAATAATATCACACTGAGAAGTGCAAACTCTACCCTACACCCCCACCACCCAACCACAACCAACTTGCTGTATCATAGTAACCATCAAATGGTATACTTACATTCTATTTAAAGCATGCAAAAAACCTTTAGACAGCAGGGCAAGCCAAAGGCAGAGAATCTTTCTAACTGCAACATATGCTGATGCCTACCAAAATGGTGTGTTACCATCCCTCTAGAATTACAAAAGCCGGAAAGAGCTTTTTTGTAAAAAAAAGTAAAAAAAAACCCCTAATGGATTCAACTTCCGACCTCCTGATGCATGAGATTTCTAAATTTTACCAAATTAGCAAATTCAAGAACCAAAATATATATATAAAACACATCTTTATGCCCACATAAACATATAAAACACATCTTTATGCCCACATAAACATATAAAACACATCTTTATCCCCACATAAACATATTTACCAGTCTAAGATCTATTTGGGAAGATCCAACAGTGGAAAATGCTTCCACTAAAAACCAACCTAACTACCTAAAACTACCCACTTTTTTAATCTAAAACTATCTATACTCTCTCTCAAGAAAGAAATCAGAGTCAAATGCCAAGCAACCCATCACTCTCTTTATGGAAGAGAGAGGTAAATGTTTCCATAAATCTATTATCTTTCCATTCTTCTAAAATAGATTAATGCAGTTTTTTTCTCTTAAATTTTAGTAATGTTTGGGTATGCTTTGATTGGAGAATGCCTGAACATTTATGGTATGGTTGGAGAGTGTCGGATCTTCGAGATTTTTCATGATTTCAACATTGAAAGTTTGGGGGAAAAAAAATGAATAAAATATCAGTCAATATTGAATCCAAAAAATAGTAAACTTTAAAAGAAAAAAAATACAGAACATACATAATCTCAATAAGCACTTCCAGCAACAAATTGAAGTTATAAAGACATCTTGGTTCGATGACTTTCATATGAAAAAAGCTCTAAAAATCATCCCCTTACAACATCAACAAGTAACCCTCGCTAACAATCACAATCTTCTTAAAAAGAAGATTAGATCATCTTAGATTATAATTCATGGTGTTTAACAAAATATTGTAGAAAAGAGAGAAGATTTACATTCTCTTCAAATTACAAGGACAAAAGAGTCAAGAGTATCATCGATCAAAATTAACAAATCCGTGCATGCAAAAGATGACCACCCTGGATTACAAAATTGACATCTTTAAAAAAAATTATGGTAAATTTCAACCTAAAAACCCCCCTAACTCAATTAGAACACCGACTCCAAAAGATCGGAGCACAATAATAGAAGAACCAAACCCAAACTATATATTGGAAAGAAACCCTAAAATAATCTCTCACTCAACATAAATAAATAAATAAATAAATAAATAAAAATAATTCATGAGCAAAGAAATAATACCCTTGCAATCAAGATTGAACAATTAGAGAAAAATTAACTAAACAACATGAAACCCTAAAAACAAAAATCGAAAAGAAAGGAGTCTCGTCTCACCAAGATTAGGTCAAAGAGGGTGGCTTGATCAACCTTGACAAAGTCAGCATCCCAGATCTTGAGTGGATCATCTAGGGCAAGGTTTGGAGTACGATCATCAGTCTTGGTGGTGGTGGTGGGGGTTTCAACATGTTTTTTGCAGTATTCGATGATCTTGGACAAGATCTTAGCACTTACGTTAGGTAAGGGAATCCCATCATCTGCGCAATCGTCTTCGATCATATGTTTGATGGTCTGAGATTGAAGAGCCACATTTTCCTCCACATCGAACACATCTCCTTCACAACTCCTCAAACTCACCATCTTCAACTTCTGCGACGCCATGATTGATTTCTCTCTCAAACAAAACAACTCAGCTTTTTCAAACTATCTTTTTAATCTCATCTCACTATTACTTATAATAATAATAGAATTATTACTTTCTAGAAACATCTTTTTCGGAACCTGATGTGGGACTTTCCTTTTCTGTTTCTGTATTTATGATTCTTTTAAAATATATTTTTTTCTATAAATGCTTAAGTTTTTCAAACCGCCAGTGCCATCATTTACGACATTTTTTTTATTTTATATACTTATAATTTTGAATATTTAGATTTATTTCAATAATTTATAAAAAGAATAAAAAACCGAAGCTGACTTTCTAAATTTTTTGACGATTAAGTTCTAATTTTTTATTCTAATATCTTTTTTGCAATTATGATATATGCATTTTGCATATTTCATGAAGATTCATCCATTATCAAAGTTGTAAAAGCAAATAAATAAATCTGGATTGCATTTACGATATCGAGTTCATTACTTTTTTTTTGATAACCGGGTATCACCACTTTTTGTCGTAGAGTTCAACATGTTTATTATCTGAGTTCAAAATGTTTATTGTTGAGTTCAATAATATTACTTTTTTTTTTTATAATCAGGTATCACCACTTTTTGCCGTAGAGTTCAACATGTTTATTGTTGAGTTCAAAATGTTTATTGTTAAGTTCAATAATTTTTATTATTAAGTTCGACAAATTTTTAAAATTTTGAATTAAAGTTATCACAACGGATATATCCACTTGCTATCACTTTAGTTGATATAACCGCTATAACAACTCTTACAAATGTCCCCGTCAACCACTTTAGATAATTGATGAATTCAACAAGAAGAGCTATTTCAATGGATATATCAACTATATATTTACTCCGATAACTTGAATTTGAAAATTTTAAAAATTGTCAAACTCAACATTAAAAAGTGGTGAGATCGATAATAAAAATGTTGAATTCAACAATAAAAATTGGTGAACTTGACACAGTAAATGTGATCTAGATTGTTTATTATTTTTTTTGTTTTTACGACTTCATTATTGGATAAATCTTCTTGAAATAACCAATGCATATATCATATTTGTGAAACGAATACTCAAATTGAAAGTTATGACGTAAACTTTACAAAGATTTAAAATCTCAACTTTGTTATTCATTTTTTTATATAAATCAATAAATGAATCTAAGTATTCAGAATTGGGAGTATATCATTCTCCATTCGTTATTCATGGTAAAAAATCGTCGAAAATTATCATATTCGCCGTTGAAAAACCTAAGTATGTGAAGAAGATGAGAAAAATGGTAATTTGGGTATTTCAAAAACATAATCACGAGAAATGATGTTGAGGGACCATTATGGAAAAAAAAAAAAGCTACCTCATGGACTATCAAACTACCATCCAAAAGTTAGGGATTATTTAGAAGGACAAAACCCCTTCCACAAGGTCTATTAAGAAATTTATCCATAATTGCAATTTGCGATACGCTTTTATTAACAACTTTTAAGAATATTCAAAATTGATACATGCATGTAACACATGCCACCTTCTCTTTTAATTTAAAAAAATAATAATAATAATTTCTTTACTAACTCGATCTCAAATTTTACTAAGGGTCGTTGAACTCAAAATGGATTATCAAATTGGCAATCCAACACCACAACCCTCTAAATCTGGTGGAAAAACTCAAAACAAAAAAAATAATAAATAATAAATAATAAAAATTGGACTTGATCCAAGGTTTTTGAAAATGGATGGCTATTGAACTCCTACCGAACTCACAAATTTGAAATTAACATTTAATGATGAAAAATTGCCCTTTTTAAGTACATAGAATTTTGTCCTCTATATCCTTATGGCATCAGATCATGTTTTTTAAATACCACAAGGTGCTCAATTACCCTTGATATAATTTGAAATCTTACTAAGTTTGTAAGGCTAGAGTTAATAATAAAAAAACCTATATAACTCAATTTAAATGAAGGAGTACAAAGAGATTTTCCACTTACGTACTCAGACATATCAATTTATTATGAATAACATATTAGGGCAAGCTCTCGGCAACAGGTTGAGATAAGTATAGGTACTTCGTGAGGTGATATGCACCATTGTACGTCCATAATAAACTTCATGGAAACACTTGCAGGCATTCATATAAGTTAATGCGTTCGAATGGCAAAGTAGTGATGGAGTTATTCTTTTCGTGACATAGTCCCTATTGGCCAATGGACCATAGTAATCTCCATATTGGGAGAACACATTATGCATCAATGTAAATAGGAAAGTAAGTGCCCAAGAGAGACATGAGATGGCCAAAATGGGAACATTGTAGTTAATGTTTGTCACATACACTAAATTTTACATGTTTACAAATTTTTATTTTTATTTTTTATAAGTGTAACATTTATTAGAGAGTGAGAAAGTACAAAACTGCCTAGATGACCCACCAAAGAGAAAAAAAAGTTAATTACAAAGAGACCCCATCTAAAAACAAACTCCTCAAAAAAGACACCCTTAAAATTGGGGCTCACTTTACACACAAAAAAACAACAATCCAATAATCTTCAGCATCACTTATTGATAAGTAGAGGTCACTTCTTAAAAAATTCTCTCATCTCTTTTCAACCAAAGCCCCAAGTAATGGAAAAGGAGAGAAGTCTCCACAAGGTATTCATACACCCCGAGAAAATTGTTAGGGCCCAACTTAGGAAAAGAGACAACAAGAAATACGACATCACACAACTGATCTTAAAAAGGTTAAAAAAGTGTTGCCAAACTAACACGGAGAATTTGCAATGAATGAGGATGTGATCAACCGACTTATTACTTGAGTAGCACAGGAAACAATAGTTTGAAGTTACAAAACCCCTACTAATAAAAAGATCAAGAGTGGAGATTTTACCTAGAACAGCCAACCAAGAGAAGAAACTTACCTTAGAGGGGACCCTCAAACCCCAAATAAGTGTGGAAGGAAAATTACTGAACGAATGCAAGGGGTGTGCTAGACCCGTAGCAAATGAGTTAACAATGAAGACATTTAGCATACTCATGCATTATCAATCACATTATTAGTCATAAACATGGGGGTATCCTATAATCATTGGGACAACCTAAACCATAGCCCAAACATAAAAAATGTCTCAAACTATGAACCTCACTAGATTTCAAAAACCACTTGCACTTGGTCAAGTTCAAGGTAACCCCAACAACCTAGTCCAGTGTTCCCTACATATCAACCTCATAATGCATTATTACTAGTATTAGTTATGGAGAGATTGACAAGAAAATCATATAAATGGAAAGATTTATATGAATTAGACATGTCATTTTCCAGAAACAGAAATAAATTTTTGTATGTTTAATATTTTTTTATATATATTACAAAAATATGACCATTATAATTGTCACTTCAACAACACAAGTACCACTCAACATACATTCTAACTGACTTTTTGTACAACTCAAATGAAAGAATAAACAATGGCAAAAATACAGAACAACATACCATATAAACTGATAGGATCCATTGACTAATAAAAAAGAAACTTTGAACCAAACAAACAATCCCTACTATTAAAACAAAAAATCCAATGGTCGAGATAAAACATGTAGCTTGAGGATATATCACATATCCCAAAAATAGAACCCAAGTGTTGGATTTGGCGTTTTAATTGTCGGGATTGCATATTTGTTTATAATGGTAATATATATAGATAGATATGAATATTTTAAGAAATTTTGATTTTTTTATGTATTTTAGCTCCAATGGTATAAAGGTAATTTAAGTATACAATCCAAGACATGAATGTTATTTAGATAGGGTATTTCATAATTTAAAAAAAAAACAAATTTCGTACATACATGCTCTTAGAAAACTAATGCATTGCACATGCATGGGAGATTTTTTGTAGAGAATTTATGGCATGACCTTCACACTCTACCAAATGAGAGCATTTTTATCGATAATTTATTGCCAACGCCAATTGGGAGGCAGTCTTTGCAACAATCTATTGCAAGCATATAATGAAAAAATAATCATTTGCAATAGGATTAAAGAGGAATGTCATTTTAAACTGTGCATGTAATTCAATCCATAAAACTTCCCTTATGTGGGTTTCATCTAAAAGCTACCTCATAATAAGATGTTCCCATCAATATTGTATATTCTATGATTACACTATCTAAGATGTAAGATTAGAGATCTGCCCTACATATTGAATATCATATGACTTTAGAAAATAATTAGCAAAAAAGATGTGAGCATGAAAAGTCCAAAATGGGAATAACAAAAGTTACAAATTAATAGAAAGAATAAAAGTATTTTGCATTGTGGGTCATCATGCCGAGCATAACTCTTTAAATAAGTTTCTAATGCTTAGGCCAATCTCTAGTGAATCTCATGTTAAAAATCAACTTGATAGGAAATCTCTAGCCTGATTTTCGATTTGATATGGAGATACATCAAAATATAAGACAAAAATTTATTTGAAAATGTTGCCTTGCACACAAAATAAAAAGCTGATATGCAAATAGTCCATGAAGAAATACGTCAATAATGGTTAAGATTACCATATCAACACATTTTACATTGCTCAAGTTCACATAAGAGATATCCCACCATTTTTCCAAGTTAATCTCATCTGGTACTCCCTTAGAAGACAAGGATGAGATACAAGAAGCATAACTATTGGATGTGAATGTCATACAAACAAAATTCCATAACTAAAAATAGAAGAAGAGCAAAGATATGCTGAAGCAGTTGATGATTCATATGATGATGGCAATGCAAGCGAAAATGATAATAATTATAGAGGTATATACAATCGATTAGAGATGAATGTGTAGAATAGATATCAAGTACACAAAACCAATCTAATGAGGCAATGACTTGAAATTTTCTAACATTTAAATTTTAAATTTGTATTTGTACGTAACTATATGTAAAAAAAATCTGCCTAAATCACAAGTAAATTAACAAAAATAAGTTAGATTTTCAAAATTTTGAGTTTATGTGTTTTTAAATAATTAAAAAATTAATTTCTAATAAAATTAACCATTGCAAACCAAATAGGTTTGTTTATTAACGTATGAATTTGAGCATCAAATGATTATACAAAAGATTACACTTATTGTAGGTGGATATGTTGATTTATCCATGAGCGCATACTCACAATTTATTATAAGCAAGTTAAAAACTAATTAATCATTATGTTCCAATTTTAATTTTTTTTCATTGGGAATACTTATATTTTAGTTTGTTACTTGCAATTAATAAATATTTTGTCCTAAATAGCTTTGTTTTATTTGCAACGTTTGTGAATTATTATAGAAAAGTGTGAAATAGCTAAACAATTTTGTTTACCTACAAAAAAACAATTCCCATTAATTAAAGCTAGTTGTCACAAACCAAACGAAGTTTCTTTCAATAACTCATTTTCGCATGATATCCCCTTTCTTTTAATGAAATCCAGACAAATGATATGCAATACTTAAAAAAAATCCTAAGAGTTGGATCAAACCATCATTCTAATAAAAATTTGACAAAGGCAAAAGAGACAGTGAAGCCAACAATGAATGAGACACTCAATTTTACTGGTCATCCGTTACAAGATTTTTCAACGTTGGTTATCATTGAGTGAAATGGTGAGTTGGACTATTCTAGATTAGGTGCAAATATTAGGCCAATATGCATGTTAGATCACTATATATGGAAACTAAATACAACCTAATGAAAGATCAAACCTAGCTAATGTCCAAGGGAGATGCCTTTTTTTCTCTTTTTTTTTTTTGACGTCTATTGTTTTATTTGATAGGGAGTCTCTGACCTCTTTGAAAATGGGACTAGTACCTAGAGATACGCCATGCCACTACAAACAGGTGTATCTAGTAAAATCACAGGCGAAGAGATTTGTTCAACCACTATTCCACCACTCAAGAGGTTCATTTTTAATTTATAGAGTAAAATTGTGGATGAGGATACTCAATGTCATGATCCTAAAGAGCAAACCCTGGTCGCTCAACCATTGTTTCACGACTCGGGTGATTCCTTTTTATGTTATCAAGTAAAATTTAAGGTGGGGAACATCATTCTCACGATCTTGGGGAGCAAAAACAGGCCGATCAACCATTGCTCTACCACACATGTGATTTTTTTTTTCATCTCTTTTTCTTATTCCATTTTTATGATTTTGCATTAAGAATTTCAGAAGATATGTTTTTTTTAGCCCTTATGCTTTTACACTTTTGAATTTCATGGTATCATCATTTTTCAACCTAGAGTTCACTATTAGGCAGCCTTTTTTCCAATGGCACATGCCAATGAAGACTTTCATATTAATGTATCAATTTTTTTTCTTTTATTTTTGGGTTTCTTTTCTTCTTCTTCTTCTTCTTTTTTTTTTTTTTTTTTGAACTTAAGCTGTGAATATTTTTCAATCAAAATTTGATAATTAGGCATCATTTTCAAAGGGCACATACCAATGGCGACTTTCACATTAATTATACATAACCATTTTCACTTGATCTACAACCCATAAGGAAAGAACTGAGGAAGTTCAGTCCAAGATACACACATAGTTACAAAGTGATGAAAACTACAACATAGCCACAATTTAATCCTTACTAGCAATAGACAGGGGTGTACTATGATCATCAAAGACTAACTAGTTGAATCACCCTCTACTTGAAAAGTAGTAAAGAGACTACCAATTGATATTCAAAATATCTAACCCATATTATAGTCTCAACTGTTCTAGAAAAGTATGATCCACATAGGGTTGGGTAAAACTTCTATTGTCTCCACACCCGAATTGAAACATACACACCCATATCTGATTTCTTACCCGAATTTTAGGATAATACTCAAATCCAAAATTTTGCCCAAGTTTTAGGTGGATAATCGTACCCGATTTCTTAGCCAATTCTTGAGGCACCCAAAATTTTAACCTCTTGTCCAATTTTTTTTACTTTAATAACAAGAATTATAAATTAAAATAATATTTACATATATTTATAAATAGAATATGAAATTATACTTTTGTTGTCAAGTTAACAAGTAAGATATGATATATATTCATATCTGACCCTACAAAACTTTTCGGTAAATGGGTATCAAGTAAAATTGCCTGAATTCTTAATCGGGTAGAAAATCCTTGCCCATATTTGATTTATTCAGGTCAAATGAGTCGGGTATTATCTGATTCATTGCCAGCCCTAGGTCCACAATCCACATGTCGGTATAGATGGGATAGATGTGTGTCACCCAATCCCATACTTAAAGTAAGAATAATGATGAATGCATGCAGTTTTGGTATGTGGATGGGTACATGGTTGATGTGACAAGAGCACAGAATCACACATCTTTTTCTTGTGTACACCAATGAGAGAGATTTATGGTTTTGTGCCCTTGCCACGTTAGTTGCTGTCACACCTCAGCCCACAACAATACCAATATTGTCCCTGAATTAATTATCCCATGGGCTCAGGGTCTTGTTCTTGGGCTTTTACCCCCAAAAGGTCTCAGTATTATGTAGGTTTGGTTTGCTCCTTGTGAATACTTCAAGCATCACATTCTTGGGTGATGTGGGACTAAACTCCTCACCCCATGTCGTGCCACCTTTAGGAGCGGATTACTATATTTACCTCCCCTTACAAGACACATGCCCAAGTGTGCACAAGGTGATCCCTTCGCCTCGCAAGCTTTAAACTCTGATACTATTTGTCACACCCTGACCTACAACAGTACCAATATTGTCCCTGAATTAACTGCCCAATGGACTCAAGGTTTTGTTTTTGGGCTTTTACCCCCAAAAGGCCTCGGTACTATGTAGGTTTGGTTTGCTCTCTTACTTCAACCACCGCACTCCTGGGCGATGTGGGACTAAACCCCTCACCCTGTGTCGTGCTACCTCCAGGAACGGATTACTACAGTTGCGTATCTAACCACATATCAAAACTGCATGCATTCATCACTACTCAATAAGTAATAAATAACTATCAAAGTTAGGACACTCAATAATGACAAATTACAATGGCTTTGACTTCTTAATTAGCTGATCATTCTATGGTTGAAATTGCAATGATTAAATTAAGGAAAATGTTGAAGCAACTTTGAAATTGACATTATTTCAGATATTGCTTACGTGGATTTGTCTATATAGCCATAGATGCTTTTCATTAAGATACGAGTGAGAAGCATCTATGGTTCTGTGCACACCAATGCCCCAGATGATGTCACTTTCAATGTTATTCCAACACGACTCTTAAATTAATTCAAGACCATATATATGGGGAATGTTAATGTCCAAGACCTTACGGGGACGTTAGCATTCTCCAACACTTTTTTTTTTTCCAATAATCCCCTATTTCTTTTGTCACTTAACGAAAAAGATGAGTATATTAGTTTATTTTTACATAATAAATACTCATTCATGTAATTATTACTTGCCTCTTTCATAATAAATGCTAAGGGCATTCCAGGCAATTTCGGTTAGTCCCTATGGAAGACCAATGTCAAGGGATGTATCATAACTTTGAAAAATATAGAGATGTCTCTAAATTTCATGAAAATGTGGAGGGGCTTTTTTATAATTAAGCCCAATGAAAAAGGATGACAAATTGTTGAACCCATTTATTTTTTATAACTTCTTTTTTTCCTCAAATCTGTTTGTCTCATCTGGTGTTGGCAATTTTTTTTTTTTGGTTGTGTTTATAACTTGTAGTCTTCTCATGAGTATTACTGACAAAATGTTCCTTTTTTTTTTTTTTCAATCTTATGTTGCAACCTTTAATCTTTTTCTTCTCTTTAATGAAATTCTACACTAATAAAATAAAAATAAAAAAAATTTCCCTTCTAGACCAAACAGAACATATCTAAGTTGACAAGGTTCTCAATCCTTCCTTGTAATTGATTTAAATAATTGAGTTTGGTTAAGAGATTGGCTACAAATATAGCATGTTTGGCTTCTTTTTCACTTGGAATTAAGTAGGCTAAAGTCATTTTGGAAGGTTTTATGATTGTTGCTTCTTTTATGGATGGAAATTAAGTTATTTGGAAGATAAATATGTTGATATAAAGAGTGCATATTTTGTTCTTAGGTGGGTGGTTGACCCCATATCACACATACCTCCTTTTACTTGTATAATATTCTGAAGCCAATTGCTTCAATACACTTGTAACTTGGTCTAATTTAGTATGATTATTATTGCATGGAGGTATTTTGACATAGATGGAGGATGATGCTGCCCCTCCTAGATCTCGAGTTAAGGCAACAATCTGTCTTGGTTCAGAAATTTATAATGTCAATGTGACCCATGGTGTACTTTCTGAACAGCTGGTTTCGATGAAAGAGGAGAGTATGAGTGTATTAAAGGAATACATCACCAAACACAACGTTCCTAATGATGTCCCTGATGAAGTTGGGGAATGTTCTTCCGAAGATGATGATGATGAAACCCCTGAGAAGCCTCCCAAGAAACGAAAATGACTTGTTTTCCTTTTTCCCAAGATGCTTTGGACCTTTAATGGGAAGATTGGTTGCCTTGTTATTAGTAATGGTTAAGTGATTAGTTTCCTGTAAGGAGTTGTAAGGAAAACCTTCCTTCCTTCCAAGATAGTAACTTGTACTATGACTCAAATTGACTATTGCTAATCAAGATTTAAGGGTAAGTCATAGATCCTTATTAGTTTTATCATTTTATTTTATTATAATTGTTATTAATTGTTTTAACAAGGGAAGCAGAAGCAACATTACTTTAATATGCTTATAACTTAGAAAAACAACTACAGCTTATCTCATAGGTCCCAACTAGGTTAATCATTGTAGTTTATTATGGTTTGATTAAACACATTCCTTTTTTCAGTCCATGTGACAGTTTTTGGACACTGAGATTCGTTTACATCAATGATTATGTTTCTCATGTTTTATTCATTGTTTTAAATTTCTAAGTAGTTTCATATTATTTTCATCCAAGGTGAGCCTAGTATTTGTATGTTGTGGATTGAAGATCATAATATACTCATGTTATATGCATCCACATCCAAAATTAAAAAAAAAAAAAAAAAAAAATCCAAAATATTAAGTTCGTTGAGGCATATGAGATGGATTGTAGTTCACATGAAAGTTGTGTTGTTTCTTCTTGCTTTTTTTCTTTAAAAAAACCATAAAATTCTTTTGTTAGTAAGTATGAGATAGATTGTAGCTATGTCTTTATGATTAAATTAGTTGGTAGCCATGGTTGAGGTTGGTTTGGGTCATTTGGAACATTACATTTTTTTTTTCTCTCTTTACAAACTAATGTTGGTTGTCTATAAGCTTGAGCACTAATATAGGAACTTCTTGGAAGTTTGCTATCCTCATCTTTGCACATAACTATTTTCCTTTTATAGAAGAAATCTCAGGCATACATCTAGTAGAATGTGGCCATGTAGTGCACCAGGAACACGTGGTGGATATGGGTTCTGTCTCCCCATGAATGTTCTGTCACTCTCCTGTACACAATTACACATGTACCACTCCATAGTAGTATACCATGCTTCTAATCAGGGGCAGAGCTAGTAAGGAGCTGGTGGGGGCAATTGCCCCCACTGAACTTTGAGACACCCCTATATTTTCAACTAATTACATGCCCCATTTGTCCCCACTCCCTCACCTCCCTCCTCATTTGCCCCCACACCCTCATCTCCCTCCATTCAAGTTCTTCAACTATACAACTAATCATAGTTTGCCCCCACTACAAGAAACTCCTGGCTCCGCCCCTGCTTCTAATCTAGCTAACAATCTACATTCCCAACTGGAAGTCTCCTATTTCTTCAAAATTAGCATTTTTGGTCTGTCTTGTGTTATGTTACGTTTGTGCCTTGGTAGTATTATATGGGGCAGACTACTATCTTGAGCAACTTTGTGGGGTTATTTTTTTACTATTTCATAACTTTTGCTATAGGGACAATTTCAAATAAACTCATTTTAGGGTTTTGTGAGAAAGTTTCAGTTTTGGCTGATGTAGGTGAGATAGAGTGATGGTAACCTCGTGAAAAAGGATACCATCTTCCTGTGGACAGGGAATTTAGCCAAACCATCTAAAATTTGTGTTACTTATTCCATTGTCTATCATTATTTCTTTTGGGTAAATTTCTACATTTTGGACTATGTAAAGCTAGATAAGATCGTTATCAATAATCATCAATTTTTTGGTCATGCTTCCTTTGCCTCAACAGATGCATCTTGTGTTAAATCTATTGAAGATTCAATGGACCAAATTTTTTGTTCACTGTTTATTTTCTTGAGCAGTCTGGGAAGAGTTCTTTTAGAATTTTAGCATTCAATGGACACTCCCCGGATTGATATGACATGATAGCATTTGCTCCTAGAGAGAGTGGGTTTACTTTGGAACATTTCATCCAGAAGATCAATATCTCTTTTTTTATAGTGATGCACGAGTTCAAGGGGGGTGTTGGCATACCCATTGACTAAGATATTGCTATTTATGATATAAAAGAATTGAACCCAATCCCAGTTTGGTAAATAAAGGATATTAGCTTAGTAGAGTAGAAAGTTGGTTATATTCTTGTGGTTGCTTTGCTCTCTTTTCTCTTGGAATACCAGTTTCTGTTGGTGATTCTTTCCTCTCCGCCACTTATTCTGTAGTTTTAGATTTTTCAATTTTTCTAGAATCTAAGTTACTTTGGCCCAAGTGAAGCCTAGTTGTATCAGTCTATCAAGTTTTTTGGAACAAATCAGCGCTGGTGATTTCTCTCCTATTGGTGGAGATCCTCGTAAGTACGTGCTTTGACTGTGATGACACAAAGTGATTACACAAATTCCTCTTGCTATGTTCACAACCAATGACATGTATTTTTTATATTAATATTTTCAGCTTAAGAGTAAGATTAGGCATCTCACTTATATGATTGGTTTATATTGTTTCTATTCAATATCGAATGTCTTATTATTATTCATTGTTAAGTAAATGAAGAACAAAGTAGTCTTGGTATAAAAAAAAACTATTGGTGAAAGATCTGTTCTTCCATGTCAATTGTTCCAAGACTCTCTTACTAAGTAAAATTGTCAATTACATTTTTTGTACCAACCTATGATGACATATCTAACTGGATACATAATGGGGATTTTGAATAGTTGATGATATACATAAGTGTAACTAAGCATCCAATTAGATATGGACCACCTTAATTATACAAGAGATCATAGTTTTACCAAATTCTTGAAAATATCTACTATAGTATTCAAATATATATTTTTATTTTTCAAAAAGGGAAAAATATATATTATTTTTTACATCAACTGAAATTTATTAGATAATGCATCTTAGAAGTTGGTATGAGTTTGGATGGTGAAGGATTTGTGTACCATAACATTGTTTAAAAGACTACATAAAGGCCATAATAGTGTATTATTAAGTCTTTGAATTCAGAGCACCACCATACTTCCAACCAACAAAGGCAAGTCCAACACCACATCAATTTTGAAATTTCGTAACAGTTTGAATGAGGAACTTTTTAACTTAGAGATCTATATTTTATAGAATGATCAAAATGACTTTATAGATAAGAGGGGAAAAAAGGCATATTTATGTTGTCATGCTTCCATATAATACATGCAAGTACCTTTCCTTATTATCAACTTCCAGTCAATCTGGTTATCTTAAGAGAAGGTCTACTTAAGAGAGTGATATTATGCCAAACAATCAAACTTGCCAGTTTCATACTCCTGCGTTCGATCCTTCCGCATTTTTTCCTCCCACTCCCACATTTCATACTCCCACATTTCTTTCTCCCTCATTTCCTCATACTCCCGCATTTCCTCATACTCCCGCATTTTTTCCTCTTCCTCTTCCTCTTCCTCTTCCTCTGGGGTGAAGTCATTCTTGATGTTAAATATCTTGTGAAGCTTCTTTGTTGACATACCCTTGATCATGTCAGCCAACGTCTTGTAGGTCAGGTGCAACAAACTCTTGATGTTCAAATAGCGTGCAGCCTGATAAAAATAATACACCAAACCAATCAGTAATACGATAGAAATAAAACTTGGACGTAGGAATACTAAATCCACAATGATAACAGGCTTCTGAATAGAAGCCTCGGAAACAAGACCACAACAATGGAAAACCACCCACCCCCACAAATTTTCTTTTTTCCTCATATTTTGATAGAATTCAGCACTTGGATCCAATTAAAGGACTGCAACAGTTGCAAAAGAAAATATTTATTGGTTCATACAGTTGAAGAATGTTAAACATTACAACACTAAAAGTATGACTACATAGAGTCCAAGCCTTTAGTGAAATATGAACACCTAGTATTCCAGATCGTTGTTGTTGTTCGAGAATTATTCTTTTCTTTTTATCGGGGTTAACTGAAGATGGGGATACCAAGTAGTAGATTAACTGACAAATCATTTAATTTAAATCAACACCGGTGCAGTTCCACAAAAGAAAATTGCAATAATAACACACTGAGAAGTGCAAACCCTACCCTACAGCCCCCACCCAACCACAACCAACTTGATATATAATAGTAACCATCAAATGGTATACTTACATACATTCTATTTAAAGTGTGCAAAAAACCTTTACACAGCAGGGCAAGCCAAAGGCAGAGAATCTTTCTAACCGCAACATATGCTGATGCTTACCAAAAATGGTGTATTACCATCTCTCTAGAATTACGAAAGCAGGAAGGAGATTTTTTTTTGAAAAAGAAAAAAAAAACAAAAACCCTGTAATGGATTCAACTTCCGACCCATCTTCTCCCTGATGGGTGAGATTTCTAAATTTTACAAATTATCAAATTCAAGAACCAGAATATATATATATTATATATATATATATATATATGGGGACGGTTCAGCAGCCCTAAAGTTTGCCAAGTTTGGTGCCAAACATTTTTCAAAATATGGGTTAGAAGCTTTGGAATGAGCTGATTTTTTGTGAGGATGATCTCTATGATGAGGAGATCATCCTCACCAAAAATCAGCCTATTCCAAAATTTCTAACCCCATCAAAAGTGATTTACAAAAATTGGACGGTCCACGATTCTTCAACTTGTAAACTAGGGTTAGAAGTTTCAAAATGAGCTGATTTTTTGTGAGGATGATCTCTACGGTGAAGAGATCATCCTCACAAAAAATCAGCTCATTTTGAAACTTCTAACCCTAGTTTACAAGTTGAAGAATCGTGGACCGTCCAATTTTTGTAAATCACTTTTGATGGGGTTAGAAATTTTGGAATAGGCTGATTTTTGGTGAGGATGATCTCCTCATCATAGAGATCATCCTCACAAAAAATCAGCTCATTCCAAAGCTTCTAACCCATATTTTGAAAAATGTTTGGCACCAAACTTGGCAAACTTTAGGGCTGCTGAACCGTCCCCATATATATACATATAAAACACATCTTCATGCCCACATAAACATAGAAAACACATCTTTATCCCCACAAAAACATATTTACTGGTCTAAGATCTATTTGGGAAGATCCAATGGTGGAGAATGCTTCCACTAAAAACCAACCTAACTACCTAAAACTACCCACTTTTTTAATATAAAACTATCTATACTCTCTCTCAAGAAAGAAATCAGAGTCAAATGCCAAGCAACCCATCATTCTCTTTATGGAAGAGAGAGGTAAATGTTTCCATAAATCTATTATCTTTCCATTCTTCTAAAATAGATTAATGCAGTTTTTTTTCTCTTAAATTTTAGTAATGTTTGGGTAGGCTTTGATAGGAGAATGCCTGAACATTTATGGTATGGTTGGAGAGTGTCGGATCTTTGAGATTTTTCATGATTTCATCATTACAAGTTTGGAAAAAAATTGAATAACATATCAGTCAATATTGAATCCAAAACATAGTAAACTTTTAAAGAAAAAAAAAATACAGAATATACATAATCTCAATAAACACTTCCAGCAACAAATTGAAGTTATAAAGACATCTTGGTTCAATGACTTTCATATGAAAAAATCTCTAAAAATCATCCCCTTTCAACATCAACAAGTAAATACAGAACATACATAATCTCAATAAACACTTCCAGCAACAAATTGAAGTTATAAAGACATCTTAGTTCGATGACTTTCATAAGAAAAAATCTCTAAAAATCATCCCCTTTCAACATCAACAAGTAGCCCTTGCTAACAATCACAATCTTCTAAAAAAGAAGATTAGATCATCTTAGATTATAATTCATGGTGTTTAACAAAATATTGTAGAAAAGAGAAAAGATTTACATTCTCTTCAAATTACAAGGACAAAAGAGTCAGAGTATCATCGATTAAAATTAACAAATCCGTGCATGCAAAAGATGACCACCCTGGATTACAAAATTGACATCTTTAAAAAAAAATTTGGTAAATTTCAACCTAAAAACCCCCTAACTCAATTAGAACACCAACTCCAAAAGATCGGAGCACAATAATAGAAGAACCAAACCCAAACTATATATTGGAAAGAAACCCTAATAATCTCTCACTCAACATAAATAAATAAAAATAATTCATGAGCAAAGAAATAATACCCTAGCAATCAAGATTGAACAATTAGAGAAAAATTAACTAAACAACATGAAACCCTAAAAAGAAAGGAGTCTCGTCTCACCGACATTAGGGCAAAGAAGGTGGCTTGATCAACCTTGACAAAGTCAGCATCCCAGATCTTGAGTGGATCATCTAGGGCAAGGGTTGGAGTACGATCATCAACGTGTTTCTTGCAGTATTCGATGATCTTAGCCAAGATCTTACCAGTTACGTTGGGCAATGGAATCACACCGTCTGCGCAATCGACTTCGGTCATATGTTTGATAACCTGAGATTGACGAGCCACAACTTGCTTCACATTGAACACCTCTCCATCACCACTCTTCAAACTCACCATCATGTCATACAACGTCTGGCGGGTCAGGTCGAACAAACTCTTGATGTTCAAATAGTCTGCAGCCTGATAAAAATAATACACCAAACAAACCAATCAGTAATACGCTAGAAATAAAACTTGGACGTAGGAAACTAAATCCACAATGATAACAGGCTTCTGAATAGAAGCCTTGGAAACAAGACCACAACAATGGAAAACCACCCCCCCCACAAATTTTCTTTTTTCCTCATATTTTGATAGAATTCAGCACTTGGATCCAATTAAAGGACTGCAACAGTTGCAAAAGAAAATATTTATTGGTTCATACTGTTGAAGAATGTTAAACATTACAACACTAAAAGTATGACTACATAGAGTCCAAGCCTTTAGTGAAATATGAACACCTAGTATTCCAGATCGTTGTTGTTGTTCGAGAATTATTCTTTATTTTTTTATCGGGGTTAACTGAAGATGGGGATACCAAGTAGTAGATTAACTGACAAATCATTTAATTTAAATCAACACCGGTGCAGTTCCACAAAAGAAAATTGCAATAATAACACACTGAGAAGTGCAAACCCTACCCTACAGCCCCCACCCAACCACAACCAATTGATATATAATAGTAACCATCAAATGGTATACTTACATACATTCTATTTAAAGTGTGCAAAAAACTTTACACAGCAGGGCAAGCCAAAGGCAGAGAATCTTTCTAACCGCAACATATGCTGATGCTTACCAAAAATGGTGTATTACCATCTCTCTAGAATTACAAAGCAGGAAGGAGATTTTTTTTTTGAAAAAGAAAAAAAAAACAAAAACCCTGTAATGGATTCAACTTCCGACCCATCTTCTCCCTGATGCATGAGATTTCTAAATTTTACAAAATTATCAAATTCAAGAACCACAATATATATATATATATATATATATATATATATAGGGAAATGTTCAGCACCCTAAGTTTTACCCTACACTTTAACAAACGTTTTTTGTCCTACATGGGTTTAGAAGTTTTGGAATGGCTGATTTTTGGTGAGGGATGATCTCTATGATTAAAAGATCATCCTCACAAAAAATCAGCCCATTCCGAAATGTTTAGCCCCATGTTTACAAGTTGAAAAATCGTGGACCGTCCATTTTTTGTAAACCATTTGTTTATGGGGTTAGAAGTTTTGGAATGAGCTGATTTTTGGTGAGGATGATCTCCTCACCATAGAGATCATCCTCACCAAAAATCAGCCATTCCAAAACTTCTAACCCATGTAGGACAAAAAACATTTGTTAAAGTGTAAGGTAAAACTTAGGGTGCTGAACGGGACCCATATATATATATATATATAGAATATATATATATATAAACACATCTTCATGCCCACATAAAACATAGAAAACACATCTTTATCCCCACATAAACATATTTACTGGTCTAAGATCTATTTGGGAAGATCCCCAATGGTGGAGAATGATTCCACTAAAAACCAACCTAACTACCTAAAACTACCCACTTTAATATAAAACTATCTATACTCTCGTCTCAAGAAAGAAATCAGAGTCAAATGCCAAGCAACCCATCACTCCTCTTTATGGAAGAGAAGAGGTAAATGTTTCCATAAATCGATATCTTTCA
>NW_028237405.1:0-26923 GCF_017979445.1 Akebia trifoliata
GGCTGAACTTGAAGCATTGGACGAAAAGAGATTGGAAGCACAACAACGACTAGAGTGTTACCAAGCCCGTTTATCACGTGCATTCAATAAGAAAGTGCGACCACGTTCTTTTCAAGTTGACGATTTAGTTCTCGCTGTACAACGACCAATCATCTTCTCACACCGTTCTGGAAAGAAGTTTGATCCGAAATGGGATGGGCCTCATGTAGTAAAAGAAGTATACACTAATGGTGCATATCTTCTTTTAACACCAGAAGGGTTACGTCTTGGCCCAATTAACGGAAAATTCCTCAAAAGATACTATGCTTGAAAGAATATGCTCCTCAGCACGAGCCTAAACTGTTTGACAACGCTCCCCAGCACGAGCCTAAACTGTTTGACAATGCTCCCCAGCACGAGCCTAAACTGTTTGACAATGCTCCCCAGTACGAGCCTAAACTGTTTGACAATGCTCCCCAGCACGAGCCTAAACTGTTTGACAATGCTCCTCGGCACGAGCCTAAACTGTTTAGCAATACTCATTATCGTTCGAGCTTAAACTACATGATACTCCTGACCCGCATGAGTTAAAACTGTGAACGGTCCAAAAAAAAAAAAAGAATTGAGCTCGCTAGATTGAAAACCCGAGAGGGCGATCTAGGCAAAACTTAGAGCATCCATCTGAACTACGTTATGGTTTGATCCCGTTTTTGGGTACGTAGGCAGCCTGTAAAGTTACTTCAGGTTCAACCACATCAAAAAAAAAAAAATATACTCGTATAAGGAAAAGGGGAAATTTTATTAATTTCAAATGAAGTGAACAATGATATAATTTCCTAAGTCCTATACAGTAAAAAATAAATAAATAAATAAAACTTAATATAAAGAAGTAAGGTTCCAAAACTTCTTCTTCAAAGACTCTCTCTCGGCTTCGCAAGCAGCTATTTCATCATCATCAATGATTGGAGCATTAGATAAGCGAGTACACTCCGCTTCAACAGTAAGTAGAGCCTCCTCCTCTTCCTGAACTTGAGTATTAAGAGATTCTTTAGAAGCAGCGACCTGTGGTAGCATTTCTCTGATTTGAGTCAACTCGATTTCTATCTCAACTTCTCGTTTAGTCAGTTCAACTTCTTTATCTTTAACTTCAGTCAGTTGCGTACGTAAACTATCCACTGATTGACGTTTTAGTTGAGCTTCCTGATCCAAGACAAATAGCTGAAGATCCCTATCATCTGCTGACAAAGATGATAAAGCCTTCTCTCGTCTTGAAAGATACGCTTCTACTCCAGTTATAAGTGATTCGAAGAAGTTAGCAAAAGGCATAGGATCAGTTCTGAAAGCATTCTTGAGAGAAGAGATGATGGCCGGCATATGAAGTGATTGCCATTCTCTTAGGTTGGAAAAGCCAATATTGAGCATCAACTCAACCCTAGATCGAAGGAATTCATCACGAGCTCTATGTAATGCTTGTTGAACGCATAAGTCGATGTCACTATCATGTAAAGAAGCTTGTCGAGTTTGGGTAGAAATAGTAAGCATTCCACGTGACTTCGGAACAATCACAGATGAATCAACCAACTTATTAGAAGTAGGTAAAGCCAATGCGGTAGGAGGTATGTGTAGTTGAAGTTGATGAAATGCCATGAGAATTTTGACGAGGACATGAAGAAACCTCATCCCCATCACTCTTTGAGGGGTCTTCAGTAGCAATCAATTCCGAAAGCCCTCTACTAAGATGACTGACATTCAAAACATCTCCCATACCCGAGAAGGCAGGGAAGATTGGAAAATCTTCTGAGGCGAACAAATCGGCAATGGAATGTATATTGGTTGATGATTCTGCGAGATCAATTAAATCACAAAAGATTATACATTTAAAAAATAAAAAAAAAACATGAAATTTCTAAGAAAGGAAAAAAGTGTGTAAAGTTACCTTTCCTAGGAGACACATCATTCTCAGCTTCAGCTTCTTGCCTATCCGGAGTCACACTCGTATCTTTAGGCTTAGTCTGAACAACAGCCTTCAAAGAACTAACGGGACTTGATTTATGAACAACTTGTTCTACATCTACCCCAAGAATGTTGGCCTGTTCTGTTCGAGTAGTCGTTGGAGTCGGCAGTATTTTTTTGAAACGCAATTTCAATCTACGTTCTGCAATGACATTTTGCGTATCATCAATGCTAGTGTGTTCTATTCTTCTTTTTCGAGAAGGTTTTTGCGTGACAAGCAAAGCACGACATGCCTCACGATCTTCAAATCCTTTTCTTTCATCAAAATTAAAGTTCGGAACGGAGACGCTATCTTCAAGAAGACGAAAATCAAGGGCATCCAAATGAGGTAGTACATCTTGAACCCACCAATCCCTATAACTCTTATCAAATTGCCGGTTCATGTCTTGCACTTTTGGAGGAATAAAAAAATTGACTCGACTTTTGGTCTGAGTCAAAGACAACCATAAACTGTATAACTCTATCCCATCCACGGATCTTGTGAAAGGAATCGGAGTTCCAGGGATACGTTGACGAAAGCCTTGTTGACGAGCAAACCTGTGAGGGCTATACATTTCCACCTCATAAACATCACCATATCGAAACATAACAAATCCAGGACGACAGCTTATCATGAAAGCATGAATTTCAGAAGGATCATCACCATCATCAGTCCGCATCCTTCTATGACCTTTTGGCGGCCAAATCTCTTCCGGATACCATTTAAAATCACTAGAATCCATGGTTCTTATCAGATTCCTTGCATCTTTAGCACTATCTTCCCAATAAAAGTATGAGTTGGAAACACCAGCTGTGCGAACCAAATACGGAGGTCCAAAGTCAGCATCAATGCTACCAAATACTCCCCGAGGAAAATGAAGTCCAACCCACCCAAATAAGTAATGAAGGGGACAATAACTCGTGGAGGCACCTACAACTTTCTGTGTTTTCATACCCCAATAAGTCTGAGTTAGACCTTTGTATAAACAACACAAAAGTGGAGGTACCAAGCTGAACGTAGTACCTCGGGCCATCAATGCTACCACCTTGAAAGTACCTGGACGAATAACATCACCATTCTCACAAGGGAGAATGAAACGACACAACCACAAGGAGAGGTATGCAGCTGTCATAGCTTCATCTTCAACATTCTGATTTGCAAGAAAACCGAGCCTGATAAATGGATTTTCTCCCTCCTTACGACCCCCCCTTAGCCAAAGAAACTCGAGAAGAAAAGGGTCTTTGTAATTTTGTTCTAGGGTATTGACGGCCATTACGATTAATGTAGAACGATTTTGCCCTTTCTTTATACTCTACTGTCAGACGAGGATTAGAAATTCGTTCAGCTTTAACATACCAGAAATCAAGCCACTCACTGTGACTAACATAGTCACTCCCTTTTTCAAGAATCAGTAAAGCATATGTCTTGAACAGATACTGACAGGAAAGAGGAAGCCCTGAAATACTGTTGCAACCCATGAGTTCATTGAGACTGGGTACTACTTCTTCATAATACTCACCGGTGATAGAAAGCCCAGAAATCTTTTGCATTTCCCATAAAGAAATGCCAACTTCCCCACGACCTGTCACAAAAGTATTGGTTTCGGGACACCAAAACTCACATAAAGCCCGGTACATACCATTAAGACGACTGTACTCCTTACTAGCTGCAAATATAGCTTCACCAAGGGAAGCTGTCGACTTTCTACTTTGTAGTTTATGGCTCACATCCAAACTCCAGTCCCAAAAACCACTGAGATATCGAATGTCGCCTCGAGGTTCAATATCCGAACCCCATCGAGTGAAACGTTGCATGATTTTCTGTGCCAAAACAGCCTGTGGACAATTAAGAGTTCGATCATGATGTGGAGGATGACATAAAGATGGCTGACGCTCCGTATCAATCTCATCTCCAGGAAGTAGGTCAACCATTGAAGGATATTCACTCAAAGCTGCCAAATCAAGTGATGTGTCCCTTTCTGTATCATGTGCCTTCAAAGGACCAGTCATCGATGTATGCACTGCAAGTTTCAGCTCCATAGATGAAATATTTCCTCCTTTTGAATGACCAGATATCATAACATGGGGAAAACAAAGCCATTTTCCTTTCTGAGAAGGATCTGCATGGTCATCTACCCAACCTTCACGCGGTAAGCTTCGTTTGGAACGATTCTTATTCCTTAAACCTTTGGAAAGGGTGTCCCTAGCCATCTCTGCGAAATTTCAATGAAAAAGAAAAGAATAAACACATTTATTCAAAAAAAAAAAAAAAAAGTCTTACTAAGTACTAGTGTCACATTGACTAAAAGTATATAAGAGTATGAATAAAAATCCATCATGTTCAATAGTGCTATGGCGCTAGAGGTTAGCCAATTGACGTTTGTCCACTAGTTGACATTGTCCACTCTTAAGCACTAATGATAAATGACTGCTTTAGAGCTTGGCCAACTAACTGGACAAATAGATCGTCGCATGGTTCTTCTACTTGAACAAATCCTGCTTCAAGTAATTTTTCAAGCCAATTGACGTTTGTCAGCCAGTCGACATTGTCACCTCTTAAGCACTACTGATGAACAGCTATGCTAGAGATTGGCCAACCGGCTGGACAAATAGCTCGTCGCATGGTTCTTCTGTATGAACAAATCTTACTTCAAGTGATTCTTTAGCCAATTGACGTTTGTCAACCGATTGACATTGTCCACTCTTAAGCATTATTGATGAACAATTGCTTTAGAGATTAGTCAATTAGTTGGACAAATGGATCGTCGCATGGTTCTTCTGTTTGAACAAATCCTGCTTCAAGTAATTTTTCTAGCCAATTGACGTTTGTCAGCCAGTTAACGTTGTCACCTCCTAAGCACTACTGATGAATAGCTATGCTAGAGATTGGCCAACTAGCTGGACAAATAGATCGTCGCATGGTTCTTCTTTTTGAACAAATCCTGCTTCAAGTAATTTTTCTAGCCAATTGACGTTTGTCAGCCAGTTGACGTTGTCACCTTCTAAGCACTACTGATGAACAGCTATGCTAGAGATTGGCCAACTAGCTGGACAAATAGATCGTCGCATGGTTCTTCGGTTTGAACAAATCCTGCTTCAAGTAATTTTTCTGGCCAATTGACGTTTGTCAGCCAGTTGACGTTGTCACCTCCTAAGCACTACTGATGAACAGCTATGCTAGAGATTGGCCAACTAGCTGGACAAATGGATCGTCGCATGGTTCTTCGGTTTGAACAAATCCTGCTTCAAGTAATTTTTCTAGCCAATTGACGTTTGTCAGCCAGTTGACGTTGTCACCTCTTAAGCACTACTGATGAACAGCTATGCTAGAGATTGGCCAACCGGCTGGACAAATAGCTCGTCGCATGGTTCTTCTACGGGTACATATCTCATTATGCAATTCTTTTGACAAATCAACAATGTTCGCCCCAAACATGATTAATGTACCCTGTTGCAAATCATTGTATACAAGAGCAAAAGGTATTAAAAATTTCAAGTCTGGGATATTACTTTGTTTTGGTAATGACAGAGACTAAAGCTTTAAGTTGTCGAGAAACTCTAAGTGACTGAGAAGCAATAACAAGGATTAAAGCTTTTAGTTGCCGCTCACGTTCCAAAAATCAAGAGAGAACCTGAATAAAAAAATTCGATGAGGAATTTTGAAAAAAAAAAAAATCTTTGGTTTGTTGCAAGCAAAAATCGATGTGCAAATAGACATCCCTTTTTGGTGTGTTACAAATAAAGGCCGGTCCATTAATAGAGCTTCTAAAAAAAAAAACCTTCTGTTGAGGGATTTGTAGAGTTCACTCCTCATCTTCTTCAATCGATCACTCGGATAAAAGTGGATGAAAATCATGGATCATCGTAATCGGTAGAAGATGACGTTGTTCAGGCTATTAAAAAAAAAAGACTTCTTTCTTTCTTAAATTATTATTCAAGACGAGTTCTTCTCTCTCTGTCCTGGAAGAACAGAAAGGATGAGTTTTATGAGGTGTGGAAGCAAAATCTGAAGAGCTTGAAAAGTGGAACCAAGAGTTTGATTCTAATTAAATGTCTGATAAGACAGACACTTGATTTACATAAATCTGAACCTCAACCAACGCATGGATACGCTGATAGTTCTACAACCTTTAAAAAAAAAAACAGAGAAAGGACACTGGCTACTTCCAATTCTTTTCAGTAAAAAAAAGCAGAGAAAAGAAGACCCCTTTAGTATATCTTGTAAATATCAAGATTCTTTGCTTGAAAAATTCGACAAAATTAAAATTCCTTGAATCCTTACATACAGTGATTATATATATAATCCAAAACGTGCAGACGACTCACTTTTAATGATAAAAAGATTTTTTTTTTATCTTCTTTTTCTGCTTAAATAAAAAATAAAAAAATAAAAAGAGAGAGAGGACCTGTGAAAATGTACAACATGTACATATACATCTGCGTATCAGTGGATGCGATGTGGGCTATGCGTACATGTATGTGTTGCATTGTGAATACAAGATGCAGAGTCTGTTTTGGTAAATAAAAAAATTTAGAAAAGAAGAAGGAGAAAGAGAAGAAGTACCTGCCAGCATATGTCACTCCAAGGTTATTGCTGAAACGTTGGAGAAGTTCCCAACGTCGGCTGTTGGGAATGACTCTGTTCGAGAATTGAACGGAAAAAAGAAAAAGAAGAGATTGAACGAAGGAGAGAAGCCTTCAACACATAAACAAACCCATCCAGTCTCTGCGATTTATTTATATAAGGTTAGAGTCCAACTCCTCTTTAAACTCGTTGTCGAGTTTGGGTGCAACAAAAACTCTAGTTTTAAAGAAGACGAAGAGGACAGAGGACATACCTGCTGATATTCTTTCCTCAAAATCTGAAACTTGCCGAAGGTAAACCTGTTGCAGCCGTTTTGGATCGTTTATAAAGAAAAGATACGTGGAGTTTTGTAACTCTATGTTAGTGTTTGGGTTGAAGTGGAAGAACTAATCAAAGTCGGACTCTTTGATACGTTGGAAAGCAAGGGAAATTTGGGTTCTTCAAGTAAATAATTTTCTAAATTTAAAATCCAATCTTCCGACGTAAACAATGGCGATCTCAACCACAATTCCATTAAAACAGGGCCTCAAACGAGTTGAACTCTCTTTAAAATAGAGTTTTAAATGAGTTGAATTTACTATCGAAGGTAGATTTGTTTGATCGGGCTGACCATCAACAGCAGCCGCGCATTCTGTTTGTTAGAAGAAGAATCCTTCTTAAAACCGTAGTTGGTGTTTAAGACGGAATGGAAAAGCTTCCGTGGCTGTTAAAAAGAAGAAAAATGCTGAAATGAGTTTCATTAAAACATGGGATGTGCACATAACCATAGATGTGCTTCCTCGCGATACGAGTAAACCCATCAACGGTTATGTATGCATGTCCACGTCATAATTGTGAGAATTACAGTAATTCTGTGTCACCCCAGCACTACTCAAAAAGGAAGATGCTGAAATCAGTTTTATTCAGACTCTTCGTGGGTAAAGACTAGCCTTACCAACTTGTAAGATTCCTTATCTTACTAAGATCGTTGAGATCGCCTAGCGACAACCAAGTACATGATCTGATCTAATAGGGCCGCAGAAGGCAAAATTCTTCGAATTAAAAAAAAAAAGGAAATCGGGCTGATATTCAACCAATTTGAAGCCCATTGCGAGTCAATTCTTTTCAGCCCAGTTGGATATTGAAATAACTCGGTCATAACTCATGTGTAAAGAATTTTATGACTCAACTCGGATTTTTTGGACAAACTCAACGCGACATCTTCGTCATGGGTAAACATGAGTTGAATATGACTGTACAGACGTTTTTGACAAATCTTTGGCTTGCTAAGGTTAAAAAAAAAAGGTGGGGAAGAATGGGGTTTTGATTCCATACATCTCACATACACAAATCATATATGTAACATTGTAATAGTGTTAATGTGGTTGGATCAAGAAAATGATGAGATGAGGGATTGACCCCATACATCTCAATACACCAAGACTTTATGGGCAAGGGTGTTATGATAGAAGGAAATGAGAAAATGGGGGTTTGATCCCATACATCTCAAAGGTCCTAAGTTGCAAATCAAGAACACAATTTCTGAGTTTGAATATTCGGAGTGTTTATCCCATGCACCTCAGAGACACTACTTTATGAAATTGGATATCGTGAGGTCCATAAATCATCACTTTTATTCCAAACTCATGGGCCGAAAAGAATTCCAATTTCCAAGGCCCATACTTAAATCTACAACAAATCTTTGAAAGATGCATGCTCACAATGATCTTCAAATTTTGACACTCATAATTTTCAAGTTCAAGTCCTATACAAAGTAAATATAATTAATAGCTACGGAAGTGGACCCAAGTTCTCAATGGAAAAATGGAGGCATCAAATATATCTATATTTGTCAATAGTGGCACCCTCATCAAAAGAATCAAGGATACATTATCGTCCGATATACTTCCGACAAAGCACCCTTGAGGGGGCATTTGTAGACATCAAAATTGAAATGGGTCTTCGTCGTTTTTTTCAAATTAATGAAAATCCCTTCAATTAAAATTGGGCCCATAAATTTAAATTGGGGCCATTGGTTGGAACAACCCACATATGGTTTGGATTTGGGCTTTCGCAGATAAAGCCCATGATTCAAATAAAATCAAGTGATCCATATGTTAAGTATTGGGCCCTATACCCAAATAAATGAGTTTGGCCCAATAATTATCCATTAAATCCTTAAAATGGGATTTGGACAAATTTAGCCTTCTAACTAAATCAATTAAACCTCTTTAAGTTGGGGTATAATTGGAAAGCTAAATTACCTTTAAGTCTATAAATACAAGAGTCTCTCTCATTGAGAGGGGATCGGGATCACTTTCTCTCAGAAGACAGAAGCTCTCCCTCTAGAGAAGAAGAAGCTCTCAAGCCCTCCTCCAGAGACAAAGCAAAAGTTCTTCAGAGATCCGGACTCCGACTAAAGAGAAGATCAAGCATAAAGCTCTTCTCTGGAAGCCAAGAAAACTTTCTCAGCCGATAAAGCGCAAAGCCCGGAGAGAAGAAAATATACAGAAGCCTTTACAGAAGATCAAGCACAAAACAAAGACAACGTCAAAACATCCTTCTCAGCCGATAAAGCGCGAAGCCCGGAGAGAAGAAAAGCTACATACGTCATCACTATTTTTGTACTTGACTGTTAATCAGAGGAAACACTGAGATCTGTATCCACATTTCATAAAAAAAAATCAATAAAATCATTTGCGATCATATTTTACGAATCTCGAGGTAGATCCGTTGAAATTTATTGTCGACAGCCTCTAATGATTCATTAACTACAAAAAAAAAAAAATAATAAACAAATGTTAATTATATATTTTGGTATGTGAGACATGGTTACTATGAAGGATATATGCAAGATAGATTGTGTTATCATTATGATATGTTTGTTAGATGATTATGATGTGAAAAAAAAAATGATGAATATGTGAAGCAAGTAGGGGATAAGCCCTTCGGTGGATAGTGCAGTTTAGCCACACTAGGGATATAATGACTAAATGTTGTGATTAACATATGTACATATATAGTGGATCATGGGAGATAAGCAAAAACATATGTAAAAACAATCATTTTTCAAAATATGGGTTAGAAGTTTCGAATTGAGCTGAATTTTTGTGAGGATGATCTCTATGATGAGAAGAACACCCTCACAAAAAATCTGCCCAATTTGAAACTTCTAAATCCATCAAAAGTGGTTTATAAATTATTGGTAAAAAATTGGTCCACATTCTAATTAACTTTTGATATGGTTAGAAGTTTCAGATTGGGCTGATTTTTTATTTTTTTTTTTAGGATGATCTTCTCATCATAGAGATCATCCTCACAAAAAATCAGCTCAATCTGAAACTTCTAACCCCACCCATATTTTGAAAAATGATTGCTATTAAATTGTTTTTACTTATGTCCCATGATCCGCCCCCATATATGTATATATATATATATATATATATATATATATATAGAGAGAGAGAGAGAGAGAGAGAGAGGAGAGAATGATGTTCTTATGAATTGCGATGACATGATAGCACTATGTGTTATGTGTGTCAAGATATATTTTTTTCTACTAATATTATTTTGTTCAATTTTTTGAATCAGAATGCTTGGTTACTACCATGTCTATTGGGCTTTACTGCTCATTAACATTTTATGTCAATAATTTCAAATTCAAGGAAGAGTTATTATGGATATTAAGTTCGTTTTCAGAGATCAAATTCATTTCATTGTTTAAGTTTAATCTACTCCAATGATTAGGAGTGTATGGGGCTTTGGGAATAAATACCAAATGACATGTTGCAATATGATTTTTGTACCTCTATGAAATGATCATTGAATTTTTGTTTTGATTATTTTGTTATGTTGATTGAATGACTTATATATGCATGTAGGGTAGCTACAATCATGTTAGTGCGCTAAATGACGATTTTTGCCTTACTGTTGAAATCTGTAATTGTTTAGAAAGATATAGTCTATTGAGGTAAAAAGGTTGTCTATTGATTTTCTTTTGTCTAAATATTTTACTAGGATATCTTACACTTATGAAATGTCAAAAAATTTCTAGGTCCAAATATCGTCATTTAGTATTTTGAAAAGAATTTTGAAGTAGACTATTTTACAAAACTCAGTATTTTTATATGTTGTCCAAATTGAGTTTAACCTCACTTATCACCTAAAAGTTTCAAACATGGGTCTTTTTGTATTTTTCTCAGCAGATATTTCCAAATATCTTTCTCTGAGAAGTGATATCATGCGAATATGATTTTTCTATATTTATTTATGTTTTTTTTTACATAAAGTGTCAAAAAAGAATTTTTTTTTATCAATCCTACGTTTAGACAAACTTTGGATCCATTTTACCCCATCTTAAGTGAGGAATTGAGTTCTAATCAAAATTAGAGAAAAGGAAACATTTGAGTTCCCATTCCAATGTTTTAGGCTTTGTTTAAAAAAATTACAAATCAAGGTCTGTAGAATTTTTTTATGTTGCAATATCAGTTGCAAGCACCCACTTTGATTCATTGGAATATCTTTGATTGAAAATTCTAGCATTGGGTTCTTAAGAACAAAGCCCTTCGAAAATATTCTCTCAAAACTTTGTAAATTAATTTTTCTACAAAATTGGTTTCAACCCATTACATTTAGAATATATTTTATACAAAATCTTAAGTGGCTTAAGGTAGCTTGCCCATGTGTCAAAATTGGGCGAGTGAGTTAATCGATGGAATTGTCTGACTGAGTTGATGTGTGAGTTGACTCATGAGGAATCCTTTGGGTTGTAGGTTCACCTTACCCCCGATTTTTGGGTCACGGGTCCCCAGGTCTGAAGTGTGACAGACAGAGCTAGATGCAGGAACATAAGATAGATCTAGCCATCTAGGGTTATGGAGAAAGAGTGATAGCAAAGAAGATTAATGATTTAGGTAGTTATTGAACATTGTATTGTACCTTTGGTGAGTGTAAACAAGTACCATAATTTGATTGTTTTAGAAAAACTGTAGAATCAATGATCAACTTGGCCAAATAGAGAATTAACTTGGCTATTGTACAATCTTCTTTCGTTGGTAATGGGTCAAGTGAAATAATCCTTCCAGTTTTTCGCCTAGTCAATCTTAGAACCCACACTGTAATCACTCAAAAGCGACCAAGACAAGCGAAGATTGTACCTATGTTACCTAGGTCGTGGGTTCGATCAGTTCAAATTCGGCTTCAGAGTTCGTGGTTCGCCAATCTAAAATGATCCCGATTAGTAGGAGTAGGTAGAGAAAATTTGTTTTTCGATTCGCTAGCATGGTTTAGTTTTGCATATATATAATTACGTATACAAGTTATAACTACAATAATATTAATTTTTTTAAGTTAAATTAGTGAAATAATCTAAATTTTAAATATAAACAATTAAAAAAATATTTGGTTCGCCGAATTTCATGCTTGGGTTCGTTGAACCAAATGTTTTGGTTTGCCGAAGCCGACCAAAATTCAGTGGGTTCATGGTTCGCTAGATTTTACGAACCCAATACGAACAATACCGCATATTGGTTCGCTTCGTACCGATTCGGACTACTAAAAACGATTTGGCTAACACAAGATTGTTCTAACTAGTTTCCTGGTCATAGGTCTTCTCCGGATTGAACAACTTCTTGCAATCGATTTCCAGTCCACACGAACCCAATTTCTAATCCCGATATTGTGTTTCATTTAAGTACCATGTGTGATCTTAACAGCCTGCCTTCGCCCTCTAAAATACGGTTCAGCCCAAAAACTGTCTTCTATTGAGTGCTTTACTAATATCCAGTTCCGTACTTGAGATTGAATGTAGTACCCAATGTTGTCAAATGCGATCGCATATGTGATTTCCATAACTAATTTCGCATATGTGAAATTATGTTGTTAGGAAAGTATGAGATGGCATACTACTATATGCGATGCATAATGTCCAACAATCAGAAATATGACAGTTGGAAACAAATTTTTTTGTTTTTCTTTTTTCTTTAAACTTCATTTTTTTCCTATAAATACCTCCCCATACTTCTTCTACAACATACTCTCTAGTCTCTACTACCTTCTCTAAGCTCAAATCTCTTTCTTTCTTCTTAAATCTCTCTCTCACTAATCATTATCACTTTCAACTCTCAAGGCTTGAAGACAAAGAAAACTATCTCTGCTCAAGTCAAGATTCAACAATCAAGTGAAGTCATCAATTCATCATTCATCATCATTCATCAAAAATTTGAAGATCAAGATTCAAGTTCAGTGTTCCAACTTCAACCTTTAACTTCAAGAATCAAGATTCAAGTCAAGAACTCAAGATTGATCAAGCATCACTCAAATTCAACTATCATTCTAATTTCTATCAACCTTCAAGGCTTCAACTATCATCATCTTTTTTCTCTTCTAGTACTATTGAAATTGAGGTTGAGGTTGAGGTTTTTATATTATATACTTTTTTGACTTTTATAGTTAAAACTTGCTATTTGTTTTCTATTTTGTAATTTTTTTTGTTCGTTTTACTTGTTAGAAGCTCAAAAATTAATGTCATCCTCTTCGGCCCACTCTTCCCTAAGGCCTAAATCAAATGATCCCGGTTGGAAACATGGTTATTATCGTGGTCCAAATGAAAAGAGTCAAGTAGTATGTGAGTTGTGTGGGTACATTAGTAAAGGTGGTATTGCACACCATAAACAATATTTAGTACACATGCCGAGATCAAATACTAGGGCATGTGAAAAAGTTACTCCCGAATTCCGAAAAGAACTAATGGAGCATATAGACAAGGTTCCAAAAAATAAACAAGATGAGGCCATAAATCTAGAAAGCTATATGAAAAGTGGTGGTCAAGAGGATGATGATGATGATATCATTGCTTACAATACCCCTCTTACATCAACGGGACGTTATAGACCTCTGATTCCACCAACATTATCTCAAAGAGCTTCTAAAAGAACTCGTGCCCATGATCCATTGGATAAGTGGTGTAGACCGCATCTCAAAGATGTAGTTAACCAAAGTGTAGATATCTCATTTTTACATTGGCCTGATTAATCAACTCGTCAACTCGATTGCGGCGGTTCCCAATGATGGATGAATATGCTAAAGTTTTATTTGTTACTAGATGTGTTTCCAATGCTCGGATGAGATATTTCAAGCAAACTTTAGAAACCACACTACGCTAGGAAAATATGATCCAAAATATAGAAATCATCATTTTGAAACTAAAAGAAGCTTTACAAGAAAAATCATCAAAAAATGATCAAATTACCAAAATACCCGACACCAGAACATCTCGAGAGTCTACATTACGCTTAGGAAAATCCTTTCAAATGCGTAAAACAACAAACTAAAACCAAATAAATTGTTTTGCAATTTCCACAAAATTCAACAAAATTACAAAAATACCCCTCATAGGGTCCACTATCATTTTCACGCCAAAAACCCATAAAATACACAAACCAATACTCTCATTGAATTCCTTATGAAAAACTGATTCCGAAACATTCCAAAACGTCCCAAAATGACATCACAACTCAAAAGTCCTCTTTGAAGTCAAAACGGTAATTCAATTCAAATATTAATTAATATAAAGTGAAATCTTAATAAATCAAATTAAAATCGTCGAATAGATAAATTCATTTAATTAAGCACATGGGCCAAATTTCAAGTGGCGGCCCATTTATTCAAGTAGGACCCACCTGATATTTAATAAAGAATCCTCCATCAGGGGTCTCAAAGAATTCAAAATAATTTAATAAAGAACCTTCTGCTGGGGGGTTATCCAAAATTTAAAAAATTCATTCTACTTAGGTTAAAAAATCAAGATCAAAATAAGAACTAATTGAAATCTTATCTAAACCACTTAAGAGATTAGTTAGAGATAGACTCTATGACTAAGAGACTTAATCAAACCCTAATCTTATCAATAAAGCTCTTTAAAAGGAGAACTCTACCACCTAATCTCGTAGGTCTTGAGAAATCCTATAAAACAGAGGTCAAAAACTCTCTAAAACCCTAAATCTGGAACCCCAAGTCAATACTTAACCCCCAAGCCCCAATTTTCAACCTAAAAACACCTGAAAAAGCCAGAAAAACATTGACATCCAGGAGAAAAAAGTCTCATTTCAAATATCGGGAACAGATCTAGAAGCAAGGACAAATCGAGAAGATTCGCATAAGGAACGCTCACCGCCAATTTTTGAGAGAACAGATCGTCGCAATCACTTGGGTAAAAATAAAAATAATTTTTTATCTTTATTCTAGAATTTAGGTTGTTTTTTGCAATGTAAATCTTTGAGAAGAGTAGAGACCAGCTTTTGCCGGACGGGATTGGTGCTTAACACCTTCCAATCCCGTAACCTGATCCCCGTACCCATAATCAATTCATAACTTAGTGTTATTTATCTATTTAGAGTCATATTTGGTTCCTAGACCATAAAACCATGTGGCAACTCCCAAAAAAGCAAATCGGATGCGTACCCACGGACGAGAGCGTTTTAGTGGCGACTTCACAAGGGATAATTTTGAAGATCAAACTTGAAAATCTCAAATATTATTGCATTGCAAAATTGGCCTAATTTTTTATTTTTTATTTTGTTAGCATGGTTATGGTTTGTTTGATTGGTCTTATAGTTTTTGATTATTTTCTTTTCAAAAGTTTTTTTTTTCTATGGTCCAATCAAGAGTCACCTTTGGCGACCTAAAATAATGTAAGATTTTAAAAAAATAATGAAATAAGGATAACGAGATTTATGTGGAGAGAGAAAGAGAAGAGTAGAAAGATTCACAAATCTAAAACAAAACTCTCCCTCTCTGTAACATCTTTTTTATAGGAAGGCACAGTAATAGTGAGAAAAAAAAAAGAATTTTAAAAAGCTACTTTTTTATACTTTATTTGAGAGGAGTGAGAGAGACATATTTTGAGACCGTATGTAGACTCGTCAAACGCTTACAAATACATAAAACCAAATAAAGGAAAAAGCTGAAACGACTTGTAAGGTGAGGAAAAGAGAGGAGGAAGAAAATCTGAAGAAACCCATTTGACAGAGAAAGAAATAAAGCTTTCTGAGGACGACAAAAAGAGAATCAAAGAGAAGAAGAAAAGAGACTTCTTAATGAGTTTTGGGGGTTTCTTCGCTAACCGTTCTGGTCGTGGTGCAAGAGTCGCAGATGTATCTTACAACAACATGCCTACTGGTGCCATCTCTCAGCCACGTTTAGTGGCTCTAATCCTCACTGAGTCCATGTTCAGCTCTCCAGGCCTCTCTCTCTCTTGCTCTTCAAATAAGCATGGAAGGGCATGGTGAGGGAGGTAGAATTGGGGAATATTTCGAGCCCGGTGTAGTAGGGAGGCTTAGAGAAGATGGGTATGAAAGCAGATCTGGAAGTGAAAACAAGGAAGACCGATCAAGATATCGATAATCCACCCAAGGTTTCCTTCAGCACCAAAGTTTTCTATCCTAACATCAACAGCAATGGAAGTATCTACCTTGATATTTTCAAAGAACAGTGGAGACCAGCCCTTACAATATCCAAGGTTCTTTTATCAATCTGGTCACTGTTAACGGATCCAAATCCTGATGATCCCCTTAACCCCATTAGGCATCAACCAAGCTCTTCTCACAGGAGAACAGATTCTTCATGTCATTTCTGACGATAAGCAATCTCAGAATTGGAAGGTTTATTTCTATGTTTTTCCTTATCAAAGAACAAGATCAACTCTTTGGGAGATTGGGAGGTCTTTCCCCAAAAAGAGAGTTATCAGAGTTAGAGAAGAATGTAAGGTTAGGGAACAAGATTTTGGGAATTTTCAAGTGGAGGAGAGGATGAAAGTGATTAAGGAGACTAGAGAGAGATTTGGGAGATTCTTTTTTCGATTCCAAGAAGGCGAATCTGCTGCTGATGTCTTCGATCGGGTTTCCAGTTTCCTAGTGTCCCTATGGAGGGACATATACATGAACAGGCTTCAACAGGACGCCTTGGATGAGATCAACCAAATCATCATCTTGCATGGATTAGCGAGACGGGTCTTCCTAATGAAGTGCTTTAAGTGGATGGTTGACCAATTCGAGTACCTGAACAATCTCCAAAACTGTGAATTTCGAGTTATGCAATTGGGACTAGGTGGAGAATACAGTCTAGCAATCCATCATAATGAGGAAGAGCTTGAACAATGGGGACTATCTCCAGATATGATAGCTGACCAAAAATGGAGAGCCAATGCCAAGAAAGGGGACTAGAATGAAAAGTGCCCATGGTACCTCGATATTTTCTTTGATCAATTTGCAGACTCAGATGATATTGTTGAAGGAGATGACATTACTAACCATCACGATTCTTGATTCCATTTTAATGCCTAACCATTTGGCTGCTTTGTTTTATTTGTTGTCTTCTTTCCTTCAAAAAAAAAATGGTATTTCAATTAAAACAAGTCTTTTTGTTTTATAGAACATTATTCAGTTTGAAAAAAAAAAGTTTTTTTTTGTTTTGTTAATAGAACATAATTCAGTTATAAATAAATAAATAAAATAGTTTTTTCTTGTGCCTATCTCAATGGTTGGTCAATAATTAGTTACTTTTGTGCTATCCCGATTGATTCATCGACAATATTCTCCTTTACACTATCCTGATTGATTGCCTATTGAATATGTCATGATCTTAATTGATATACATCTTTAATGTGCATGCATTTGATCTTGATCTTGATCTTGATGTTATGGCTATTTTTAGGTTTTATAATCAATATTTATTTGATAGCCATACTTTGGTGATGTGATGTAGTTCATGGGCCCATTTATCCCAAAAACACCCCAGGCGCACCCCATCCTATTTGCACACACCACTAGCACATCTAAATTATGATGCATCACATGCTTGCATGTCCCTTATAACCAACGTGGTACTCGTATGTGGCCCGATCTCCTCGTGAGATGCGACGTCATTTATAAAAACCACAACTCCAGTCATGTACCTCTATAGTATATAAAACTGGGGCATCAGTACCATTTAATCAAGTGACCCTGAAAGGTATATCGATGCACCCATGCTAGAACAACCTAAGCCTTTGTCCTATTATAAGCCACAAAATGACATGTCCCGATTGCCAATATAGTACTAATACGTGGTCGATCTCCTTGTGGGACATTAAACCATTTACGAAAGCTACAACCCTAGCCTCGTGCATATACAGTATATCAAACCAAGTCACCACATACCATCTGATTGAGTATACTCGAGAGGTATATAGGTGCACTTGGGCAAGGGTGGCCGGATAAATTGCATTGCATGTAATAAACCTAAAGTCTAAAAACCTTCCTATAGATCATGACCCGAACTTACATGAGTGATCCCAAGTTGCTTTATTCAATCCATCCAAAAGGTAAGTGGGTAGACCGGTCCACACCGTTCAAATTGAACCCGTAATACCGGTCCAACCCAATAGACATAACTGATGAGACATGCTAATCAATATCAAATTAAACTAGTTAGCCCAATTGGTAAATGGATCTTATAGATCAACACATGGACCGGTTGGACTAATTGACTTAAAAATATTGGATGAAATGATTCAAGTATAACATTCGAATCCATTGAATCGAACTGGTCCAAACTCAAATGGGTACATAGTCCCAATCACTTTGTATTGGCCAAAATATTTCACATTTAAAAAAAAATCAGAATTAGTTAAAAAACATATTAAGGGATGTACCAATTAGTACAATTTGGATATTACTTTTTTGAAGATCATACAACCATTAATTATGGTTCGAAATTTTCTAAGATTCCTGATCAATTGGCAAATCATCTTCATGTAATATTTCTTACTCAGAATGTTTCACCGATTAGAGACTCTAAATCTAAATAGTTAACTTAACAAATGCTATCAAGAAGTACCATTATTTCTAATTGCTAAAGACCTACTCTCGGGTCCACAACCAATAATCCACCTTTGATAAGGTCTTAGGTTATCATTACACCTAAGCTCAAGCATCCACCGTCTAGTTGGGGTCGTAAGTCCAGTCGACTAGAATGAACGTCAGTACCAAGTCAACCATAAAAAATGGCCTCTGAATCTGAACTCTCAAAGGTTCATAAGATCTTAGCAGTCTTTGCAATGGACATAAATGACATAAAGAGCAACGTAGAAGTGCTAGAACAAATCTTTGAGTCAGCTAGAAACCCTCCTGACGATCAAAAGGACAAGGGACTAGAAGGTAGCACGACCAGGAATCCGCAAGAGGTTTATGAGCTTGATGGAAACGAAGAACCCTTTAATAAGAATCCAATGCTAACCAATAAAATAACTCAGTTGAAAACAGCCTTGAAAAACATAAAAAGGATTAATGAAATCACAACAGACATTGAGACTTTAAATCAAATCCCTAAGATCCATTTGCCTGAAACGTTTGTAATGCTAGAGATGGAAAAATTCAGTGGGATAAATTGCGTAAGAACACATCTCAAGGTATATGTTATTAAACATGCGCACTTTGGGCTTCAATGATGAATAGATGACATTGCTTTTTCAACGTACTTTATCAAAAGCGACACTGCGATGGCTAATGTCTTAAGACCCATCTACAATTAGAACATGAGAGAGTATGTCAAAATTATTTTGGCACCAATATAAGTATACTACCAAAATTGAAACCTCCCGAAAGGACTTGGAATCAACCAAGCAGAAAAATGGGAAAAATTTTACTGACTTCATTAGTCGTTGGAGGGTTAAGGCTACACAAATGTGGGATAAACCTTCAGAAAAGGAACAAGTAGCCATCATCTTGAAGAATCTAACAAGTTAAACCTTTATTGCACTTGTGGTAATCAAAGATTTCAAACCTTCACTTTCCTTTTCTTAAGTATGTAGTTTTCCCCTTTATACTAGGAGCATTCTTTTTAAACTGCGTTCAATTATCCCCAGCGCAATATTCCCTATCAAACGAAGGGCATTTTGTTCTCAATCTTAATCAATTTCAACCCCAAAGGATAATAGTAACACTGAATTAAAGGTTACCTTCTTGATAATAATTTTTGAAAACCCCTGAGATTCCAAGGAAGTTAAAATGTTGGTCTGAAATTCATAAATTTTTTGAAAACACCCTAAGGTTCAAATGGAAGTATTTTTAATCTCACATTGGTTTTGCCCAGAGAATAGTTCATTACTCTTTCACCCAGAGTAGGTAGAGTAGGACATTCAACTTATGCTTAGTCATACTCAGATTTCTCTTAGATTTTGCTCGGATTTTTCTTAGATTTTGCTCAAACCTTACTCAGATTTTGTTTAGACCTTACTCGAATTTTTCTCAGATTTTGCTTAGATCTTACTCAGATTTTTCTCAAATTTTGCTCAGACTTTACTCAAATTTTGGTCAGACCTTACTCAAAATTTTCTCAAATTTTGCTTAGACTTTACTCAATTTTAATTCATATTTTCTCAAGTTTTGCTCAAATTTTATGTAGATTTTGCTCAATCGTCTTACTCAGTTTTTCATTTTGAATTTCATCATCCTCCTATCATGAATGTGCAAAATGGAGGCATGCCTTTTCAAAATCATTATTACACTATTGCACACACGTGCACATTCATTGCATTTGCATTAGTCAAGGATAATTTTCTAAAATTCAAGGATCTGACACTGTCAATGAGAGCTTACACTCAAAGACCTGACAACTTTTAATTTAGTGAGAGTTTTACTCTCAAAGATCTGAACGTCGCGATGAATTGCTAAATCAGGTTATAAAATGAACTATTACTAACTTTGGCATTAAAATATCGCACTATCTACTAAAGTAGATTTGTTATCTACTTTGCTTCAACCCTCTGCCAAAGAGGGGCATCTATAAACACCTCATTTTTGCACTTGCCTGATTAATCAATTTGTCAACTCGATTGTGATAGTTCCCGATGATGAATGAATATTCTAAAGTTTTATTTGTTACTAAATGTATTTCCAAAACTCGAAGGAGATATTTCAAGCAAACTTTAAAAACCACACTACGCTAAGAAAATAAGATCTAAAAAATAGAAATCATCATTTTGAGACTAAAAAAATATTTACAAGAAAAATCATCAAAAAATGATCAAATCATCAAAATACCCGACACCAGAACATCCCTAGAGGCCACATTACGCTTAGAAAAACCCTTTTGATCGCGTAAAACAATAAAATCAAATCAAATAAACTGTTTCGCCAATTTTCACAAAATTTGACAAAATTACAAAAATCCCCTCATAGAGTCCACAATCATTTCACTCTAAAAATCCAGAAGTGACACAAACCAATATTCTCATTGAATTCCTTAAGAAAAACTAATTTCGAAACATTCCAAAACATCAAAAAACGACATCCCAACTCAAAAGTCCTCTTTGAGGGCAAAACAATAATTTTCCTACCCTAAAATTCAAAAATCTGAAACTAATAATTAAAATATTGATTAATGTAAAGTGAAATCGTAATAAAAAAAATTAAAATTTTTGAACAAATAAATTCAATTAATGAAGTCCATAGGCCAAATTTCAAGTGGCAGCCCATTTATTCAAGTGGGGCCCACCTGATATTTAATAAAGAACACTCCACCGATGGTCCCAAAGAATTCAAAATAATTTAATAAAGAACCCTCCATTGGGGGGTTCTACAAAACTTAAAAAATTTATTCTACATAAGTTAAAAAATAAAGATCAAAATAAAAACTAATTGAAATCTTATTTAAACCACTCAAGAAATTAGTTAGAGATAGACTCAATCTGTAAGAATTCTAATCAAACTCTAATCTTTTATCAATAGCGCTCTTTAAAAAGGAAACTCTACCACCTAATCTCGTAGATCTTGAGAAACCCTAGAAAACAGAGTCAAAAACTCTCCAAATCCTTTCCAAAATCCTAAATCGAGAGTCCCAAGTCAATACCTAACCCCCAAACCCCAATTTTCAACCTAAAAACACTCAGAAACCCTAAAAACACCCAGAAATGCTAGAAAAACAATGAAATCTAGGAGAAGAAAGTCTCATTTCAGAGATCGGGAGTAGATTTAGAAACAAGGACAAATCGAGAAGATTCGCACGGGAAATGTACACTACCAATTTCTGAGGGAACAGATCGTCGCAATCACTCAGGTAAAAACAAAGATAATTTTTTATCTTTATTCTAGATTTAGGTTGTTTTTGCAATGTAAATCTTTGGAAAGAGTTGAGATCGACTTTCGTCAAGCGGGATTGGTGCCTAACACTTTCCAATCCCATAACCTGATCCCTGTACCCATAATCTATTCGTACCTTAGTGTTCTTTATCTAATTAGAGTCATATTTGGTTCCTAAACCATAAAACTAGATAGCAACTCCTAAAAAAATAAATCGGATCCGTACCCGCAGATCGAGAGCGCTTTACAAAGAGGGAAATATAAAGGTCCATACCAAACCACCATTGAATATAGCACCAAAAATAAGAAAACAACCATTCAATATATAGCCAAATGGTTATATCAAGTTGGAATTGCATTAAACATTGTCAAATTAAAGAGCTTCAAAATAATGGTGGAGGCAATAGGGCCATTTGGATCTGGCCTCAAGCCACCTTTTTATCATGAAATAAGAAAGTCATGTCTTAAGAAAAAAGTGGAGTTCACCCAGATGTTAATCAACAGATATCGATAATCATGGAAAACCTATGGGTGTACTCTGATGGCTAATGGATAGACCGATTGAACCAGTCGGTCAATAATTAACTTTTTAGTTAATTGTCCGACCAGAACAATGTTCCTCAAATCCATAGATGCATTAGTTCATCCTCACACAACTGAGTATCTTTTTCAATTGTTACATAAAAATTTGAGAAAATTGGTGAGGACAACGTTGTCCAAGTTGTAATGAACAACGTAGTCGCATATGTGGTTGTGGGTCGCATTTTAATGGATAAAGGCCCTTTGTATTGGTCTCCATGTGCAACACATTGCATAAACCTAATTTTAGAGGACATAAGTAAATTGCATATGCACACCATTGCTAACGCTAGGAAGGTTATTATTTTTATGTACAAGTATGTACTGTTACTACAATGAATGAGAGCACATATAGGTGGAAACTTAATTAGGCCTGCAATCACTCGATTTGCAATGGCCTTCTTGACACTACAAAGCTTACACGGGAAAATGGTTGAACTTAGAATCTTTGTAGTGTCAGTCGAATGGAACAATGGGCCATGTTCAAAGAAGACCGAAGGAAAATTATTTGCCCAAACTATCATGTCCCAGACTTTTTGGACAGGTGTCACAAAAGCCCTAAATAATGCCATGCCATTAGTTTTTGTTCTTCGGTTAGTAGTTGATGATTAGAAACCCCTTATCGGCTACATTTACAATGCAATGGAAAAAGCTATTGAAAAGATTAAGGAAGTATACCAATATCGTGAAAGAAATTATAAAGTGTAATTGATATTATTTATAAGAGAAGGGGCAACCAAATGAAATTTGCATTATGTTCGACTGCTTACATCCTTAATCCTGTTGTATATTTCCAATCCGTCAATCGAGACGAGGCAGATTCGATGCATATGGTTGCATTTCTTGACGTGTTGGAAAGAATGATCCCTAATCAGGCAGAACAAGATGCAATATCGACACAATTGGATCGTTACAGGAATTACAAAAGGGTCTTTGGAAGAGATATAGTCAAAAGGCATTGAACAATGGAGTTGTTCCTGTTGCGAAGAATCCATGTTTGAAAAGGTTGGCCATACGGATTATTGACCTAACATGTTCTGCATTGGGTTGCAAACGTAATTGGAGTACTTTTGAGATGGTAGAACCTAAAAACTAAGAACTAAACTAAGTAAAACACTTAATATTTTGTTTCATTCTTTCAATGATATAAATATTTAATATTTATAAATTGTTTTGTATTAAACACATCCACACTAAAAAGAGAAACAGGCTATAACAAAATAAGTTGAATGACTTGGTGTTCATGCAATACAACCAGAATTGCACGAGCGATTCAAGTTGAGATAAGAGAATCTCGACTTCTATGATCCCATCTCTATTGATGATCTTTGCATAGATCATCCGTGGATCATAGATGCACGGGACGAGCTTGTGTTTGAAAGAGAGGATCTAACTTGGGCCTAAGTTGAACAAGTGGCTTTTGCACTGGCACCTGGAAAAAGCTCAAGACAAAGAAGAAGAGGCACTAGTCGACGCTCGAGGCACCTAGAAGATGAAGATGAGAAATCAGAAAATGATTATGAAGATGAAGCAGTACAAGGTCAAGGAGATGAAGAATTGGTGAGATCTGAAAATGAGGAGATTGAGGATGATGATGTGTATGTGGAGGAGGGTGAGGACTCTGATAACGACGGGAATGGAAGCAACGACAACGACGATCCTAGTGAAAATGTTCCACAATGGATTATGGATGCTTGTGTAAAGTATCAAACTAACTATTAGAGTTAGTTACTTAGACATTTCTATGACTATTTTAAGTATTTGTATGACTATTTGGCTATTTGACTTTTTTTTTTTATAATTGACTATTTTTTGTCTTTTACTTGCATGTTTTGGAGTATGGACTATGATTTATGAATGAAAATATTGAATTTGTGCATTACTTAATTACTAAGTATTTTCTAGAGTTTTTTTTTTTCTGAATTTTTTAGCATTTTTTAAAAATTTTCTGCATTTTTATATATATATTGTTGAATATGCCAACACATATCAATATGCGATATGCAATTTCGCATATGCCATTTGACAACATTTGTAGTACCGTTACAGTTTCATGTAATCAGGCTTCCGTTGGCTTCGTATTTTCTCCTTGCAACCATTGTCAACAAAGTCGCTGACTTTTTCAAAAAAATCATATTTAAATCACAATTTTAGAGACTGGCAATTAAATCACGACTTTTTGAACAAGTCACGATTTATATCATCAAGTCCTATTTTAAACTATAAGAATAAATGGTCTTTGAAAAAACCCTTCTAAAATAGCTTGCTCAGTAAAAAAAAAAAATCACATTTTTTTGTGGTTAAATCCCGACTTTTTGAAAGAAGTTGCGATTTAACCACACAAAAATGTGATTTTTTTTTTTTTTTGGTTGCAAAGCAAGCTATTTTGAAAGGATTTTTTCAAAAACCATTTATTCTTATAGTTTAAAATAGGACTTGATGATACAAATGATAATAACACTTAGTAGAAAAAAATACCTTGTCTTAACACTATTTCGATTTTTTCCTTTTTTTTTTCAACTTTTTCCCTTGCCAACTTATTCCCAACCCCGACTTGGTGACTATGCTTGCGACTAATTTCTTCTCAACAATGGATCATTTTAGGAGAAAAGGAATAGCCACCCAAACAAAAGGGTGTAAGAAGGATGTCTCTCTACTTGTGAGTACAAACAATAACACGCAGGAAAGGAGTGATATTGAGACCACCATTTAGTAGGTGGTCATACCGAGTTCTTTAGCCAAGGTAACCTCCAGGTTGGATACATTGAAAGGTGGTCACAATTAAAAACCCTGCTGCATGTACACATGTAGAACCATTGTAGTCAAGTATGTCTTCTTCTCCTTATCTCACATCCCAAAGAAATTATAGCTCTTTAGAAAATTTAGTAGCTGATCTTAGCAGCACCAAGTTTTTGAATCAGTAATAGTCACATGAACCAAACTAAAGCGATCATCTCTACCAAAACAGTAAAAAAAAAATTCTATCCAAATCATATAAATAATTCCTTCTTTGTGTGAAACCAGAATTAGATACAGAATTTGCCCTTTCACAAAACAGTCAGCTCTCTAATGCATTGCTACAGACTATTGTATCATCAATCGAAAAGACAAATCCATTAGGCTTCATACATTGTTGTACTCCTAATTAATCCTTCAATCCTGGAGCTGTCCAAACATGAACATCATAACTAATTGTTTGTGGTGATATGTGAGCCATACAAGTTTTCAAACCAAAAGTTAGCATTGTAGTAAAAACTTAAAATGGAGGAAAAAGATTCATTTGCATTAAGGCTGATGAAGATCATTCGACAAACTATAGAAATCAGCATCTCATCGAAATGTCACAAGAAAATGATAAATTCCATTTATTTCAGGATATATAAATCAATATAATAATGTTAAGTTAGAAATGATTTTTGGAAATATCAGAAGGAACATAGTGTCCACAACCACCAATTATGATTTGTAAAGGACATTCAGAAGAGATTCAGTAATGAAACAAACCTCTCCATAACTGCTATAGCACCACTGTAGAAGAGAGCTTCTCAACCATTCTTGATCTTGCATCAGTCTTTCTAACTCATGCTTCCGCCTTTCTTGACCCTCTGGACTATATTCAAATTCACGAATCTGAATAATAAAAAGGAATCATACAAGCACCCATTAAAAAACACCAATTAGAGGAGGTAATATTTCCTCCAATATCAATATCAAATGAAAATATTCCTAAATTTTCAGCCAGTAATTATAAATAGTACAAAATATGTGGGTAATGTTGTTCTGTTAAAATCCTTGAGACTACAATGAGATAATTAAAAAATAAAATCACCTGAAACCCTCTTTCGCGTGCACGTATTTTGAAGTTGTCAGCCACGTGAAGAAATAGTGTTACAGTGTAAAGAGCATATTCATTGTCCTCGTGCAACTTCTTGGAGGACCTTGGAACCTATAAATTTTAACTTAATTAATAAATAGCACTACTGAAATAAAACACACAAGAAAAAATATGCAAAACTGTATACATTTAATTAACTTGAACATTAGATCAAAACAACGACACTTGGAAAGCACACATGCATGAAAAAATTCATAACAAATGTTTCGAGAAAATATACAAGAATCAACTTCCACCATCTGCAGTGAACCTTAATCAATTGGTCTAGAATTCAGCAGTTAAAAACCTCAGTTGAAATCAGGGGTGGAGCAAGGATTTTCTTGTAAAGGGCGCAAACTATGGTTTGTTGTATAGTTGAAGAACTTGAAGATGAATGGTTTTAGGGAGAAATTCAGAGGTTTTTGCTTATAAGTTGAAGAAAATGATACTTAGGTCATTTCCAATTAGTATACGAGAAAGCCCGGTCAAGAGGCAATGTCATCAACAAAAAATTGAAGTAGGGGGATGGGAGAGAGAGAAAAGGGGGGGGAGGAATAGGAGGGAGGTGAGGGTGTGGGGGAAAATGGGGAGAGAGGTGAGGGAGTGGGGACAAATGGGGCATGTAATTAGTTAAAAAATATAGGGGTGTCTCAAAGTTCTGTGGGGACAATCGCCCTCACCAGCCCCTTACTAGCTCCACCCCTGGTTGAAATGAATTGGAGATCTTCTACACAATATTTCACTTAAAGTTCAAAGTATGACCAAGATGTGGAGAACTTACCACATAGTTAGTCAGGGTTTCATAGCTTGACAACTAGT
>NW_028237406.1:0-26659 GCF_017979445.1 Akebia trifoliata
TGGCCCCAAACCAATCCACCAAAGGTCCAAATCAATGAAGATGAGGAGAGAACGAAGAGGCAAGAAGAGAAACCGCCAAAAGTCGCCAGAGGGAAAGGAAAATCGAAGAAACCGAAGAAGAAAGAGAAAATGGAGAGGCGCGAAGGCTTTATCGTTTGAAATTCGTATTGGTCCGTGTTACCAGTACGGATGAAGCATAATTTGATCTGTCCGTATCACCAACATGGATGCAGAGATATTGATCTCATCCGTGCCTGGGGCACGGATGAGATAAGAATAATATTATCCGTGTTTTAGACACGGGTTAAATCGCTCCAAACGTTGAGGCACGGATCACGAAAATAAAAAATAAAAATAAAAAAAAATAAAAAATAAAAAATCATTAAAATTAAAAAAATCAAAAATCAAATAAAAATCAATAAAAATCAATAAAAAAAAATAAAAAATCATAAAAATTAAAAAAAAAAAAAGTCAAATAAAAATAAAAAATAAAAAAATAAAATTAAAAGGTCAGAAAAATTAGAAAATTTTCAAAATCCTTTCGAGTTGTACCCAGTTTCGATTTGACAAAACACGACCCTAAATCCCAAAAAATCACCAAATCTTTATCAAATCCAAGGTCTCACACGAGCTCCGCACCATCGAGACCAAGGAATCAATAAGGTAACTCTGTCAGACCCCGTGCTTGAGTAACCATTTTCTACAAAAATCATCAGTTCGACCGGTAATTTGAAGTCGTGTTTTGTAAATTTTCGTCTGGCCCGTACAAATAGGGGTTTAGTCTATTTATTTGCAGTTCTTTGCACGCAATTCCTGCAAAGAAGGGTAGTTGTAGACACCCCAATTTGAACGGGCCCTCACTCGGAAGCGCCCAAAAATAATGTTTTCCCGATAAATTTGGCCAACGGGACTTTGATGGCCCGAATCATCGAAACATGACATTTTCGCCAGAACCAAAGCCTCTAACGCCTCTCAATGGTTTAGTAGGTCCACCAAGAGGATTCGGCATGCTCCCATCCACCTCACTCCATTCGGAATACCAATTTTCCAACAAAATAGGCCAACGGGCCTCGATGGCCCAAAACATTAAAAGGTGGCAATTTCAATTAAACCAATACTCCTAAGGCCACCCAATGGTCTAAAGGATCCATCAAAAGAACCGGACTATTCCCACGTCATCCCAGCTACCGCTGCTCCACACTTATATCCATGAAAATCAATAAATTTTCCAACGGGCCCAAAAGGCCCAAATTGCCAAACACGTGGCATTTTTGGATCAAAGCAATAACTTCAAGAAAAATACAAAAAATTGAAAAATTAAAAAGGTGAGACTTGGGAGACCTACCTTTCATCCATCATCCACCACTTCACCTCGAAATTCGCAAATACCCTAAACCCACCTAAGGCCCACAATGCCTCCACTCTTTCTTAAATTCATTTTCCACCTTACCCTTAACCCAAAACTAATCTAAGCCCTAAAACCAACCTCCCTACTCAAAATCCAATCCAAGATAGGCCTTACCCAATCCAAAACAACCCACAAGGCCTCAACCCCTCCTAAACCCAAGCCCAATACACTTAAAAGCCCATTAACTATTACCCATATCCAACTCATTACTTAACCCATAACCTTATCACATTACCCATTACCTACATCAACCAATCAACCCCTTAATATCAAAAGATGACACATGTCATCACCACCCTTCACCTCCCTCATCTAATCACCCACCCCCATCACCATTCTCTAAACAACTCATCTAACCTACATCATCTTTCTCCAAAATCACCTCAACCCATACCCTACCCTAACCTAACCTATCCTCATTCTCTAACCACCAACATCACAACCCATACTCAACATACCCTAACACACCATCACTTTCTAACATCAACAACCACCACAATCACAACTCATATCTACACCCATCATTTTTTTTAAAACACTCCCACAAAATCCCCTCCCCCATACCTCCCTCATCATCAACCAACTAACCCACACCCTCTCTCTAATCAAACAACCATCATCAACCAATCAACCAATCTCATCACCTCATCCTCTCATCATAAATGCCACATGGCATCATCCCCTCTCTCCTCCCAAAAATCAATTTAACAATCTCTTACACAACCCATTCTCCTAAGTCTACACACCTCACCTCATCAACCAACCTAACACTCCTTCTCTAAACAACCCTCTTACACCCCCACTCCTCCCATCAACCATCACTCATCTCATCCCACCAAACACTCTACCCAAATAGATTTAGGTAGGATCCAACCCATTTGGATCTAAACCTCACCCATTTTCACTCATTACACATATACCCCTAAATTCACTCTAAATTTCACACTCTTATCTTATAAAAACCATGCCATTCTCTATTCTCTCAACTCTTCACCCCATTATACCCTCAAAACTCCTCCAAATATGTATAAATACCTCCCCTCTCATCCCAAAAGTGGTTACCAAGTCCCCCCTAAAAAAAAAGTCTACTCTCTCTACTCATCCTCACTACTCTTGATAAGAATGCAAAATGTCATATTTTTCTCCTTTAATATTTACTCCTTTATAAATATTTAATGCCTAAATGTACTCATTATTCTTTTATTTTGATTTAGGATGCAAATGGAGGTGTTAAGTGCAAAACGAAATTAATTGGGCGATTTTGGACAGTTTCGACATCGTTTCATAATCAAGGCATAACTCTCTCATCCGAACTCCAATTGAGATGATTCCAAATGCTATGGAACACTGAGAAAAAGATCTACAACTTTCGTGTTTTGAGTTTTGAGAGATAATGACTGTATCAAGGTCAAAATTGGGTTTGAAGTTGCTGCACGTACACTGTTGACGCGAATTTGACGCGAATTTGATAAAAATTTGACGAGGTTTATTTTCGAAAGTCTCCAAATCTAGTGCACGAAAATTCCAACTAAAACACCACTTTCCTAATTATATTAGGACTTTATTTTATTTTAATTAGTCAGATTTATATATTGTTATTGGAGGATAAGATTTAGAATATTTTTTTTAGGAGATTTTGTTGGCTTCTAAGAAGGAAGAGAAGAACGGTAAAGGAAGGAAAAAAAAGAAGATCTCTCTCGCTCTTGCTCTCTCCCTCTTGCTCTCTCTCATTAGGGTTTTTTTTTTTAATCTTTTCTTTAGGAAAGAAGTGGCTGAAACTTGGGGAACTAGGGGCCAACGAGTTGCTGTCAAGAAGAAGGAGAAGTTGCTGAAATTTTTCAGCAACATTATTGCCAAGAAGTTTACAACGTTGCTGCTTGTATTCGTTTTCAACCATCAACATCATCGCCGTGAGGAACATCACCACCAACACATCTCAAACTTCTTTCTTTGTTGTGTTAAAAAGTGTAACCCTTATGACTTTTATTTATTTTTATTATTGCAACCCTGGTTGCTTTTGGATTAAAGAACATCTTGTTGGATTCTTAAGTTGGAAATTTTTAATTCAATGAGTTAGTGACTTTCAGATTCATTAATTGATGTTTTCGGATTGGTGATATGTAGACACATGAATCAGTGAATTTTAATTATGTATGCTGAATTTTCAGTTTGGTCATATTGAAAACTTTGATATTAACGGTCATTGAAGCCATAATTGTATCTCTAATCACCTAATTGATTTGGAATATGATTTAAAAGTGGTAAAAACTATGAACAATAGTTGTGATCTGAAAATTGCATGTTCTTTAGCCATGGACTTTTCCATAGGTTTGAAGAGTAGGTTATTGAATCATAATTCTTTTTGATCTTAATGATTTGTTTAAGAAGTTGTAAGGATACGCTAAGTATTAACTTGATTGCTTAATCAAAATAACTAGGTGATGGACTTTTCAAAACCTAGGGATTATCTAAGAAGGAATTTATAAGATGCATGATCTCTTTAGGCTTGCACTTTGATTCAATTCGGATATGTAATTAAGGCATAAAATTCGTTATCTATGTTGAAGCAATTTGATTAGTCATTTAATGAATTTATTTTTCTGAATTGTGAGAGAAGATGATCAATTGTAAATATTTATTTCTTTAATTTTAATTTTATTTTTATTATTTCTTTCTTTTATTATTATTATTTTATTTTTAATCCGAATCGCCAAAATTGAAATCCCTACAAATTTGTGTAATATGTTTGTTTTCAATTTGTTAATTAAACTAACTAAAATTTGTTATGACTCTTTAGAATAGGAGTACCCGCAATCCCCGGCCAATAACGATACCCTACAAATCACTTTACTACAATCTTCTATAGGGTTTATTGATGACTAAAAATATGGTCAATCAAATGGCGCCGCTGCCGGGGATTGCAAAATCCCTATGTTTTAGTGTCATTTAACTTGTTAATATTCTATTTTACTTGTTGAGCTTGCATGTAATATATCTTGTGTTACACTTATTGAAATTTTAACATGAATCTTTCCTATCACTATGGCGATCACATTGTGATGTTTTTAGGAAGGGAAGCTTATTATTATCTTTCAACTCTAACTTGTATATTGTTGTCTTTACTTTTGGGTTCAGGTCCATGAATGTCCGCAGTTAGAAGAAAGACTCAAGAACTTGCAAAACGCTTGGCCTTGCTAAAAGAAGTTGCACATCAACCCCCACCTCACCAAGAGGAAAGGGAAGAGTCGGAAGAGTCAGATAGCTCTTCCTATCCCTTGTCAGACGAGGAAGAAAACATACCTGATTTAGAAGAAGAAAGTGAAGAAGAAGAATTACCAATGGCTGAAACCATTAGACAAATGTCTTCTTCAACTGATGGGGGAACCGCACCAACTTGTATTACTTATCCAGAACCAGCAATCGGCAAAGTAGCTGAGTTTGAACTGAAGAGTGGGTTTTTACACCATTTGCCCAAATTCCATGGGCTTACTAATGAAGATCCTCATAAGCATCTCAAGGAGTTTCAGTTTGTGTGTTCAAGTATGTGCCCACAGAATGCGGATCTCAACATTTTGAAGCTGAAGTCATTCCCTTTCTCACTTGAAGATAGGGCAAAGACTTGGTTGTTTGATCTACCTTCAGGCTATATCAACACATGGGAGAAGTTGATGACTGAGTTTTGACTAAGTACTTCCCCGCCTCAAGGATTACTGTCTTGAGAAAGCAAATAACTGGAATTGAGCAAAGGAAGGATGAGGCATTTTATGCCTACTATGAGAGATTCAAGAGCTTAGTTGCATCATGTCCTTCACATGGGATGAAGGAAGGAAATCTACTTACTTACTTTTATGAGGGACTCCTCCCTCTTGAACGTCAATTGTTAGATGCTGCTGCTGGAGGTTCTTTTGTGGATAAGACACCTGAAGTTGCTAAGGAGTTGCTCGCCCAACGTGCTCTTAATTATCAACAATATGAAGGAGTGTTAAACTCCACTCGTGGGGTGAATGAGGTATCTTCTAACTCTACTCTTGAGGAAAAAGTTAATAAAATGTCTACTCTTCTGTCTCAGGTATTGAACGTGAATGGAGTACAAGTACAACAAGTTGCTCAAATCTGTGGTGTGTGCTGTACTCAAGGGCATCCAACTGACCAATGCCCCCAACTGATCAATAATGGAGGATGGGAGTCTCTTAACGCTGTTGGGTTTCAAGGTAATCAAGGTGGACAAAGGTATAACCCTTTCTCTAACACATATAACCCTGGACTTAGAGATCACCCCAATTTACGTTGGGCCAACAATGATAATATTCAGAACCCTCAAGGACAAGGGCAAGTGTTTCCACGCCCTCCAGGTTTTCTGATGAGACCTCAGGTACCTCAAAACTTTGTCTCACCTCAGGTACCTCAAAACTTTGTATCTAATCCTCATGTGCCTACAAATTCTAATGCTCCTAATTATGATGAGATTTTAAAGTCCCTTGCTCAAGGGCAACAGAATTTAAATACTGCTACTCAAGCTCTTGTTACAGGTCAACAGGCTCACACTAAAGACATTGTAGAGTTGAAAAAGCAGTAGGGCCAAGTGGTAGACTTCATGGGAAAGATAACCGAGAGCGGAAAATTGCCTAGTAACACTGCTCCCAACCCAAATATCGAACAAGCTAAAGCTGTTACGACAAGGAGTGGTAAGACCCTTGTGGATGTTCCCAAAATCCTAAAGAAGGCCCCACAATGAGGAAAAGGACAGAGAGAAAGATCCTGCCACATCAAAGACAGAAATGATTAGTCCTTCATCATCTGAGAAGGCTTTGAAACCTCAAGGTAATGAGCAAAACCCTAAAAATTCTTTCGATTATAGTCCTTTTGCTCGTGTGCCTTTTCCTAGTAGGTTTGCCAAAACCAAGAAGGATGAATCTGATCAAGCCATCTTGGAGATTTTTAAGAAGGTACAAGTCAACATGCCTTTGATTGAGTGTTTGAGCAAGTGCCAAAATATGCCAAATTCTGAAAGAGCTTTGCACTACAAGGAGGCAAACTCGTGAGAAAGAGGTGGTAAAGATGAATGAGACAGTCTCTGCTGTCATCCAAAGGAAATTACCACCAAAGCTTAAGGATCCAGGGAGTTTTTCTGTTCCTTGTGTGATTGGTACGAATAAATTTGATAATGTCATGTTAGACTTAGGAGCTTCAATTAATGTGATGCCTTATAGTCTTTATGCTTCTTTAGATCTGCTGGGTGAACTTAAAAGTTAATGTTGTTATCCAATTGGCTGATCGATCTAACAAGTATCCTAAAGGATACATTGAGGATGTTCTTGTGCAGGTGAATCAACTCATTTTTCCCGCTGACTTCTATGTCCTTGATATGGAAGAGGCACCCCTAAATTCCACTCCATTACTTTTAGGGCGCCCATTCATGAGGACTGCAAGAACAAAGATCGATGTTTATGGAGGAACATTGACCATGGAATTTGATAATGAAATTATACGCTTCAACATCTTTGAAGCTATGAGGTATCCATTGACTGACATTAAACCCTGTTTTTCTATTGATATTATTGATTCATTTGCGCAGAGGTTTATGGAAGCAATGGAAGAGGATGAGTTGAAAGTAACACTCTCTCAAGGAGTTGGTTATAATGAGAATGGAGATTCCATTTCTAAAGCTGAGTTGGAGAAGGCTGAGGAGCCCATTGTGATTAGAACCGTGGCCTCCCTTGAGTCCCTACCCATTTTACCAGGTATATTCCTCCTTTGTCCCTTCCTTTTTCTACTAACAAGATGTTACCTTCAGTGATACAGGCCCCTACACTTGAGCTTAAGGTTTTGCCAGATCACTTGAAGTATGTCTTTTTGGGGGATAAGGAGACGCTGCCTGTTATTATATCCTCGAAGTTGGAGGAGAATCAAGAGAAAAAGCTTGTGGACATTCTTAAGAAGTACGAGACCGCCATTGGTTGGACTTTGGCAGATATCAAGGGAATCAACCCAATTATGTGCGTCCATAGAATCCTATTGGAGGATGGTGCCAAACCCACCAGAGAAGCCCAGAGACGCCTACATCCACCCATGATGAAGGTAGTGCAAGATGAGATAATAAAATTACTTGATTGTGGCGTTATTTACCCTATTTCAGATAGCAAGTGGGTGTCTCCTATTCAAGTTGTGCCAAAGAAGTCTGGAGTTACTGTAGTAAAGAATGAGGAGAATGAGCTAGTACCTCAACGAGTTGTGACTGGTTATCGAGTTTGCATAGATTATAGAAAGCTCAATGCGTCAACAAGGAAGGACCATTTCCCTCTGTCCTTTATCGATCAGATGCTTGAGAGGTTAGCTGGTTACCCTTTTTATTGCTTTTTGGATGGATATAGTGGGTACAACCAGATCTGTATAGCCCAAGAGGATCAAGAGAAGACCACCTTCACTTGCCCTTTTGGCACTTATACCTACAGACGTATGCCATTTGGATTGTGCAATGCACCAGGTACGTTTCAACGTTGTATGCTTTCCATTTTTTCTGAATACATTGAGAATATCATTGAGGTCTTTATGGATGATTTTAGTGTCTTTGGTAGAGATTTTAATACATGCTTAGGAAATTTGGAACTTATTTTAAAACGTTGTGTTGAAACTAATTTGGTTCTGAATTGGGAAAAGTGTCACTTCATGGTGACTCAAGGGATTGTTTTAGGACATATTATATCTGCTAGGGGGATTGAGGTTGATAAATCTAAGGTAGATCTTGTGCGTTACTTACCCTCTCCCACTTGTGTGAGAGAGGTTCGATCATTTCTTGGTCATGCAGGATTTTATAGGAGATTTATCAAGGATTTCTCCAAGGCATCAAGGCCCTTGTGCCGGTTGCTCCAAAAAGATACTTCATTTGAGTTTGATGAGGAGTGCAAGAAGGCTTTTGAGAAGTTGAAGGAGTTATTGATTACTGCTCCAATTATGTCTCCACCTAACTGGTCCTTACCTTTTGAATTGATGTGTGACGCCTCAGATTACGCTGTTGGGGCTGTGTTGGGACAAAGAATAGATAAAAAGCCCTATGCTATCTACTATGCCTCTAGGACGCTCAATGATGCTCAATTGAACTATTCCACAACTGAAAAAGAGCTCCTTGTTGTGGTTTTTGCTTTAGATAAATTTCGCTTTTATTTACTTCAAACTAAAGTTATTGTTTATACTGATCATGCAGCTTTGAAGTATTTGATGACAAAGAAGGAGGCCAAACCGAGGCTGATTAGATGGGTGCTGTTACTTCAAAAAAAAAATGATTTGTTTTGGTGGTCACACTCCCATCTTATAAAAACCATGCCATTCTCTATTCTCTCAACTCTTCACCCCATTATACCCTCAAACCTCCTCCAAATATGTATAAATACCTCCCCTCTCATCCCAAAAGTGGTTACCAAGTCCCCCCTAAAAAAAAAGTCTACTCTCTCTACTCATCCTCACTACTCTCTTGTATCATATTCTAAAAAAAATGAAAACTTCACTCTGAACTCACTAAGGACTCAAAAGAACTCAAAAGGAAGAAATAGAAGAAGAAGAAGAAAAAAGGATCAAGGACACAAGGTGAGTACAATGATGTTCTCCGCCCCTCTCTCTCTCTCTACCCTCTCCTCTTCCCTTTTCTATCATCCCCATTTCTTTTCATCTTACTTTAAATAGGTTGAGCATGAAGGGACCCCAAGCCTAAAGGTCTCAAAGGGTCATTTCCATCAATGAAATGACCCTATGATCAAGCCAAAAGTGAATCCCTATTTAGGGTACAAAGCACACACACGTGGCACTTTTACTTTCATCTTGTTTGTTTAAAATAAAAAATGACCGAATTATTTGAGGTTACCGCCACTCGGCTGGGAAAACGGGGTGCCTAACACCTTCCCTTTTCTCCAACCAAACTGCTTACCCGAATCTCTAGGTCCGATCAATCCTATCCGTTGCGAGTCACTAACGCCAAAAATGGCAATTTTTCAAAAAATATGCACCGGGTGACCATTCACACCCATTCATAATTTGAATGGTGGCGACTCCAAATCGTAGTATATGTGGACATCGTAAAGATGAAAACCACGTGCCTACAGTATCGTACAATTTTGAAAGATGTGGTATGTAAAAGAAAAGAGATTTAGTAGAGTATAAATTAGGAGGTGGGTCGATGTAAAATGTGTGAAAGAATAATCTTGTGATAATGTTGTATTAATGGTGACTTAATAGAATTGTGAGAAAATAGATGTATTATTTATCCCCTCGAGTAAGATTTTAAATTATAAAAGTTATGACAGAGATTTTGAGGAAATATCACAATAAGTAGAAAATATAATATTGAATTGAATATAAAGATAGTGGTGTGCTTGCGGTAAGTCTATGCAATAAGGAGTAATAATCAGGGTAAGTATGAGTAAAACATAATAGATGGTGTAATTAATGAGAGAATTAAAGATAAAGAATAGAGAAGATGTGAAATGATTGTTGTTGATAGACATTAGTGGGGAAGTGATACAAGGTGAGTTGATTGTTATCTTAGGGTTATATAAATAATGGATCAGTTGGAATATGAGAATGATTTGGAGTGATTAATTGATGGATGCATTGGATTGATGAAAAATATGTGACATAAGATTTCTGAATTATGAATTGAAAATGACATTTACTTAAAATCAAGAATAGATGATAATGAGGGTATTTATCGTTTATTATACATGTTGTGTGTTGAAGATAAAGCTCGATAAGGTATGACTTTAATTTCATGGATAAAATTTTTTATTAGGGGGGGAGAATGTAAAATCCCAAGTTTTTAATTCGTATCTCGAGGAAATAAATAGTGAAATTTTGAGAAAATCTTAAAAGTGGGACTCAGAGTAAAATTGTAGGATTTAATTCTAATCATTTTTAATGAAATATGACCTCACCATTGGATTCAAAATGATCAAAAAACATAATTTAGCTTGTAAGCACACTCAAATGCGAGTCCGAACATAAAAGTCACAAAATCCTTGATTATTGAGTCAGACAAGGCTAAAATAGTGACTTTTAGCTAGAGCAAGAATTATTAAGATTTTATTACACCATTGGGTTCGTGACGAAAAATTATTGAACATGGACTATTTATTTATCATTTTTAGAGACTAAAAAGTCGAATTATCGTAAAAAACGAAAACAACATCAAGTTTAGGGGTCATCTCAGGCCAAAAATGTAAATTTTTGTTAAAGATAAAATTTGTAGAAATTGACTACACCATTAGATTTGGAATGAAAAATTAGACAAAATAGAGTATTCATTTGTCAGTTTTGGAGTCCGGATGGTCAAATTATCGTCGATCAAAACAATTGGCAAAATACAGATTTTATCCCAAATTTTATATAAATAAAATTTTAATAATTTTTTTACACTTCATCTTCTCCAACCCATCCAACAGCCAATGCGTTATATGTATATATATAAAAAAATTTATTTTTTTCTAAAACTTCCACCTCAGATTTCTTGCAAACGGCTCGTCGTCAACGACCGACGCAGAATGGAGAAACGTTCGCAGCCTCATTCTCTAAAAAAATCACCCAACCTTTTCTCCTTTCACTTTCTTTTTCACCCGATATCGTAAAAAATTAGTCGTGTTTATATACGGATATTTTGAAACTTCGACCTCAAATTTCATCGATTTCGAGGTCATACCGTCCTCCGTCGCAGAAGGGAGAAAGGACGACGACGTCGAGATCTTCAAAATCACCTGGCCAGATTAAAAAATCAGCTGCTTCAAAGTTCGGTTCGTCTCGATTTTTGTGCCATTTGCCTCGATTCTAGCACACGCGCTTCGATCCTTTCTCCTAGATATAGTAAGGAACTCTCAATTTTTATTAGTAATCGTAGATTGTGAAAATTGCATTTAAAATTTTATCGAAAACATTTTGATGTATTTCCAAAATATAGAATTCTTTTGTTATTTGAAAAACTTTACCCCAGAAGTTGCATGTTTGATATGTTTAATTGTATTTTTAACAAATTATATGTGCGTAGGGTATTTTAACGGGTTATTTCAATAAATTGGGTCTTGTGCACTACTCGGACCTCGTTTTAATATAAAATTTGTATTCTTTTTCAATATTATTGATAAAAATAAGTTCTATTGTTGGAAAATGTGATTTAATATTCAATGAACTCATATTGAATTGATGAATATCAGAAAAATGATATTTTATTGAAGAGATTGAAAATTGTAAAAATCGGAAAAAGGGAAAAAAGGGTATGAAACGGTAAAATGTCAGAATCACACCCGAGGGGTGATGTCTGCATTTTACGTTGTGTTATGTGTAGGTTGGTGAACAGATATCCAAGGATAATATACTGGTTGCATGTTTATTTACTTTCTGTTAGCGCGAGGCGTTGTTTACTTTCCGTTTTGTTATTTATTTTAGGCCGGGTGGCCACACTTGCATGGTAGGAAACTGGATATCCATTCTCAACCTTGTATTGTTAATTTCTCTTTTATTTTCAAATGAAAGTACTATATATATATATATATATATATGTAGCTATTTTGTAAGTTGTTAAAGAGTCTATGAATGCTTGAAGGGATAGTGCGTCATATTATCCGGAGTGGTGTATTATCTTGGGATATACGGTAGGGACCACCAAGCTCATACGTGGTATGGGACCCATATAAGAGTGGAGTCACAACTGGAATCCGGGTTTATTCATCTTTATCTTTACTGGTAAACTTGTAATGTAAAGGTGGTCGTATACAAATGTTTTATATATTTGGAAATCACATGCACGCCTGATAGACATAGACGAAGATGATTAGTCAGTGATCACTAACAATCTATAGTAGTCGAACGTTTTGACACATCGAAAAGAGACCCATTGGTTATGGTCACGTCAAACGGCCAGCCTGAGCTGGATAAATGGTCAACCAAGCGTGGTAAGTGCAGCGACCGACCACAAAATCAAGAACTAAAAGCCAGAGAAAAATTGTAACATCATGTCTCGACTGGGAGTAATCCAGTCGTGAATCTCAACTCTCTAATTCCAATACTCCACCATAGTGTATTATGCCTCTGTTGCCTTATTTTGATTTATAAAATGAAATGCATGTTTAATGTTTCCATTTAATCAATTAGATTTGTATAAAAAAAAATGTTATAGTGAGTACTACTGATCGATGTAATGTTAATTTTAAAATGTTTAGTTATTCATCCCTGACTATATATACTAGTTAATCGTAGTTTATTCTATAAACTTTTATATTGTTAAAATGATTTAGTATGGTTATTCGTTCATGCTAGGAGGGGTTATTTGCAGAAATTGTTTGTTTCCTTACTGGATAACCATTGTTACTCACCCGTTCCTTCCTATTTTTTTAGCTTCAGAGCCTGCAGTTGGCGAGACGGGCATAGAACCAGCGAGTGAGGACCATCTAGTGGGTCAGATAGACGACCAGAGTCCATTACCTGGTGAGTATTGGGGTTATTACCCCTAATGGTATCGATTTGTTTAAGAGTAATATAGATTTTGTTCTGAGTGATAGGAATTCTATTAGAGTGAGGAATTCCTGTATAATCATATATAAACTTCTTCTTCCGTACTTTGATTTTTGTACGTTATTAGATGTATATAGGCTTCCACTAGTATTATATTTTGAATGTATATATGCAGGAATGTATGTCGTTTATCAGGTGCAGGTTGAATGCCTGGAATGCTAACATAAACAGAGGAGACCATGTTGAAATTTCGAGGTGCCACCTAGTACCTCGAGATCTGAGATGGGGATTTGTGTTAGCGTTTGGCTGGGCGCCACAAGACCACTATCACAGATCTTGCTTTTGAAGAATGAGAAAATTCTCCAGCCCAATGGATTTGAGAATTTTTTTCGGTCCAGTTGAGGTCAATGAATGGGTTTTGAAGACCTGAAAGATTTTGAGTGCCATATAATGCCGGAGAGATCAGTTGGTGATTGTGACTACATTCCAGTTGGACGAGGATGTAACGTTTTGAGAGGAATATATTGGGAGATGGATTGTTTGAGATGGTAAACTTTGGAAAGATGTTTGTTGATAGATTTATATCTGAGACTTCTCGAGAAATCAAGTCCTAGGAATTTTTGAGGTTAATGCAAGGAAATCTATCAATTACAGAGACTAAGATATGATGTTCACTAGGTTGTCACGATATGCGCCCGAGCTTATCCTGACAAATCTGTAGAAAGCTGTAGATTCTTTAGAGGACTATAACCCTACTTAAGGGCTAGGAGGTCAATGATTAAGATTACCAATTATAAATATATGATAAATCAAGCTTAGAGGGTAGAACGATGAAAAATGGAGTTACAGACCTCCAGAGGGCAAATTAGTCGACCTTAAACTTTTTTTCTTTCTGATAAATGGTGATCTGGGGTTTAGGAGAACCCCCAACCAAGAAGAGACTACAGCCTAAGGACCATCCTTCCCTCGGCATCCTCCTTAACAAGCTTAGCCAAGCCAGTAGGAACCGCCCCTGGGAGGATCTCCACATATGAATCTAAATTACATAAGCCCGCAAGAAAATCCGCTGCGCGATTGGCTTCTCTATAGGAAAACAAAAAATCACAATCTCTAACCTTAGCCTTTAAGTCTTTAATATCCCTAATAATTCTTTCGGTATACCAAGGAGGAGTGATTTGTCCCTTCAATGCTTCCACTGCTACCTTTGAATCCGATACCACTTTAGTAGCTTGCCCACCTAGCTCCACAACCTTTTCTAGGTCCATGTGGATAGCTTGGAGCTCATGTATTATCACGGAACTCCCTTTCACCCCTTTTGCTGCTGCCCATATGATGTCTCCATTGTGGTCAAGTATTAGAGCACCCATTCCCCCTACATTTCCTCTTAATGAGTCGTCACAATTTACCATCCACCATTGCCTCGGAGGGGGGTTCCATCTGCACTGTTTTGGTATTGCCAATTTGAACTTTGCTTCAATGGCCCACGACTCAAAGAAGCTCCTATTGAAACTCAAGTCCTCCACCACGGTATCCTCTCCGCTGAACCTTATTCTCACATCTTGCATAATTACTTGCACCAGCACGTCCTCATTGGCTTTCTTATTCTTAAAAATTCTCTTGCATCTCTCCTTCCAGATGTGGTAGACAAATGTACTAAACGAAGCTCGCTTGATCTCCGTGGAAAGCTCCCTGCCCTTGAAATTATTGATCATCCATTCCAACTCTTGTGCCCACGGCTTTATAGCTCTAGTTATAAGAGACATTTTGAGAACCCTTTTCCAAATATCTCTTGCATAACCGCAACCCATAAACATATGCTCTATGCTCTCATTGCTGTTGTTGCAAAAGGAACAAACCAAGCTTGATGTGATGTGCCTAGATCGCAGCCAGTCTTGCGTCTTTAGGCTGCCCAAAACAGCCATCCACAGCATGAATCTATGCTTTGGAATAGCTTTCTTACACCAAACCAACTCCCGCCATCCAACCCTTTGACCACGATTCAATTGGTGGTCATACGCCGAAGAGGTTGTATACAAGCCAGTTGAACTACCTACCCACCTGACCTTATCGTCCTCTTTAGCGTCAATCTCAATACTATCCAGGTCTGCCCATCTGTGATCTAACGCTCTAACCATGCTATATGTAGGATTCCACTTTCCGTCTTTAATAATGGTGCTTACCTTAGCTCGGAGGTTCAATCTTGAGTCATAACGGAGCTCACTCGGGAATTGATTCACAAGAATACCATCTGGGTGCCACGGCTCAATCCATAGCTCTGTTGCTGTTCCATTACCTATCTGATGTTTGATCAGCCCTTCCGCTGCATCTCTTGAGTTGAGTATCTTCCTCCAAGACCACGTGCATTGAGTTGGGCATATCAAAGTCCAAAAATTTCGATCTTTGATGAGATTTTGGTTCACCCACCTAACCCACAGACTGTCCTGATTTGAAGCAAGACTCCATACATGGCGTAAATGGCAACTTTGTTCCATGCTTTGTGGTTACGTAGCCCAAGACCCCCCTCATGCTTATGTTTGCAAATTTGAGCCCAGCTAATGGGTTGCATTTTTGTAGTGCCATCAGTCCCTGCCCATAAGAATTTCCCACAAATCTGACCCACTTCCTTCCATACTCGCTTGGGGAGGATGAACAAACTAGCCCAATAGGTGGCCATACTGTTCAGAACTGACTGAATGAGCTCCACCTTCCCTGCATATGACAAGAATCTTCCTTTCCAGCCTTGAACATGAGCACAAATCTTCTCAATCAGTTGGCGACAATCCTCATATGACAGTCTTTTCGAAGTTAATGGAACTCCCAAGTATCTCATCGGCAGCATACCCTCCTTGCATCCCACAATTCTTAGAATGGTATCTTTGGCGGTTACATTTGTGCCCGTAAAGAAAATTCTACTTTTCGATGGGTTCATCTCCAACCCTGTCATATCTTTGAATCACTTTAGAGTTGAGCAAATGGATCTTGCTGACCTGGGAGAGCTTTTAAACATAACCAATAAATCGTCAGCAAAACATAAGTGGGAAATCTTAGGATTATGACACCTAGGATGGAGCTCTAAGTTTTTGCTCTCTACTTCCATGGCTAAGAGAATCGACAGCACTTCCATGATCATCACAAACAAAAAGGGGGATAGAGGATCTCCCTGGAGGAGCCCTCTCTTCCCTAAGAAATAACCCTTCAAGGACCCGTTGATGGACACCGAGAATCTGGTGGACGTGATACAGCTTCTAACCCATTGTATGAAAATTTGAGGGAAGTTGAACAATCTTAAACACTAAAGCACTACCTCCCATTTAACTGTATCATAGGCCTTTCTTAGATCAATCTTTGCGACCGCTTTAGGCGATCCTTTATCTAAATGGAAACTCCTAATAATCTCGTGAGATAGAAGAAAGCTGTCCGCAATCTTTCTGTTAAGGATGAAAGCACTTTGATTTGGACTGATTATCTGGGGCATCACCTCTTTTAAGCCTATTGGTCAGAATTTTGGTGATACACTTGTAGAGGACGTTGCAACACGAAATCGGGCGATAATCATCCAAGGAGCTAGGCATTGGGACCTTCGGGATAAGAGAGATGGCTGTGGAATTCAGCTCTTTAATCATACCCCCTTTCTTGAAAAAGCCTTTTATTGCCAAGGTCACTTCCTTCCCTACAATGCTCCAAGCTTTGTGGAAAAAGGCCGCGGAAAAGGCATTAGGGCCTGGGGCTTTATCCCCATCAATACTCCAAACTGCGTCCTTGATCTCCTCTTCTGAGACCTACCTAGCTAGCCTACCCTTCTGATCGATAGTTAGGATCTTATTGAATTCAACGTCCCAGTTCCCCTGCTGAAAGCTATCATCGTCCTTTCCTAACGTGTCTTTGAAATGCTCCACTATTTATTCTTCAATGAGATCTTCATTATCAACTATTTGGCCGTCTTTCTTCTTCAATTGTGTAATCCCATTCCTCGCTCCCCTGACCTTTAAAGACTGATAAAAGAAAGAAGAGTTGCTGTCCCCCAGTTTCAGCCAACTCACTCTAGACTGCTGCCTGAAGGCGTGTTCCTCATGTCTGGCTAGGGTGGCATACTCACTGACAGCAGCTTTCTCCCTTAGAGCGAGCTGCACATTTAGAGGCTCCGTTTGATATTTGTTTTGCACTTCATCCAACACCACTTTGGCTTTCAAAACTCGCAAGGATATGTTCCCAAAATTTTGTCTGCTCCACTGCTTAAGTTCTCCTTTGAGAAGCTTCAGCCTTTTAATAAGTCTAAACATCGGATTCCCTTCCACTTTGATGTCCCACACTTTCCTAACAAGGGGAAGGAACTGCTCATCTTTCATCCAAAATTGAAAAACTTGAAGGATCTAACAGCTGTCTTTCTAACTCTCAGCATGTCCAACAGGATAGGACTATGGTCAGAGATCCCACTAGGGAGGAATTCCGCTTGCACTTCCGAAAAAATATCAATCCATTCAGGATTCCCCATGGCTCTACCTGTCTTCGAAACTATCCTGCCTTCATTTTGTTTGTTGCACCAAGTAAATCTGTAGCCCACAGCCTTTAAGTCTAGCAAACCAGCCCCGTCTAAGCATTTCCTAGCCTCCTCACTTCCATATCTTTGCACCAATCTGCCCCCCATCTTTTCATCACTATGCAACACCACATTAAAATCACCTAGAACTCCCCAAGGAGCTCTCAAGTTGCTGCTGATATAATCCATGTCCGCCCAAAGCTCCTTCCTTTGTCTCCCACAGTTAGACCCATAAACGAAAGAGAGGAAGAAACCTTAGCTATCTTTCCTATCCACATACACATGAATGATCTGACGTGACATGTGTAATACCCTCAAACTAACTATTTCTTTGTTCCAAACCACCCAAATCCTTCCCCCACTGCTATGATTATAGTTGTCACAAACAACCCATGTTGGACTTAAGTTCCTAAGCATGGCTTCCTAATTTTCCTTCTTGACTCTAGTTTCCACTATGCACATAATGGCTAAATTGTACTTAACTATTAATTTCCTAACTTCTGCATGCTTTAGAGGGTCATTGAGACCCCCCCCCTAATATTCCAGAGAGTGATAGACATTAAAAACCTTTGTCAGTTTCCTGGGTCCCATAGCCTGTGGCTGCCTTATTGTGGTCCCCTGACGTCTGTTTTGTTGCTGTTCCCATAGTAAACAGTGCCCCCCTTTTACTGAGTATATCCCTGATGGATCCCGTAGAGCTGTTGTCTCTCATGTCCTTCTCATCCACCACCACATTCCTAGCTTTAAATTCTTCGCTAGCTTCATCATCATGCAACGCACTGAATCTGTTACCCTTTGCTACTATCTGGCTATTCTTTTTCTTACCCTTCACCCCATGACTGCTGCTGTTTCCTTTCCCTGCTGGACTGATCTCCCTAGTCATTGTCCCTTTGCTATGGGTGAAAGTGTTGTCCTCATCCAAAATGGCCCTTGGTTCTATACTTTCTATTAAATTTTCACTCCCCACGGGCATCCCTTTATTTTCTTCTTCCTCACTAGCTTGTTGATCTATTTTACCCTTTCCTTTCTTCCTTTCTACTGTCTCCCATTTTCCTTCCTCCTGTTCCATAGAGTTGCCGCCTTCTGATGTTTTCTCCCTCCCATTTATTTCTAAGGTATCCATAGTGTTGACTTCCTCTAAAGCTTTCTCCTTCCCATTTGTCCTCTCTAGTATTGCTTTCCATTCCTTCTTAGTTTTTGGCATCTTCAAAGGGCATTTGGCATCATAGTGACCAAAAGTCTTACAATGTGAACACTTGGGTGGCATCCAATCACACACCACCTTTACCTCAGCCTCCTTATTCTCTCCCATGTTGATGTAGATTGTGTTCGGGATTTCCTTTTCAACATTTATCTCAATGCACACCCTCGCATAAGAGAGCCGTGATAAACTCTCAGTAGCATTATCGAGATATAATGGTCTTCCCACGCCACTTGCCACAATCCCTAAGTTTTGAGGAGTCCAAAACTGCTTTGGTAGATTCAGAAACCTTACCCAAACTGGTATAATTGATTCCTCTTTCTTATTTAGTTCAATACAGGGCTCCCACGCTCTTAAAACTAATAATTTTCCACCAATGAACCACGACCCTTTCTGCAGAACCTCTTCTCTGTCTTGTTCATCGTTGAACTTAAAGAAGAAAAGTCGATTATCATCTTAAAACACTTGGAGATTGCCCCTGGTCTTCCATAGTTTTTCCACAGTTCCTCTTACTACATTGAAAGGAGTTTACTATTGAGGAAGTGTCCCACCAGGCTGTTTTCCCATAGAGCCTCCCCTTCTTCCCTGGCTGAAGTGGGAATATTGACAAACACCTTACCTCCACGGTTCTCTGGCTCAGAAAACATTAGTTCCCTAACTCCCCTCCCTGATGCAGCGTATCCTACCACACCAACCCATGATTTGGTGCCACCTACCCCATTTTCTTTTGTTGGTTTACCTCCGTTAGATTCTCTCCCCAACGAGTTTTTCCCAAAGTTTGCCTTCTTAATACCAAAAACTTGTTGCTCCCCATTCGGTCCTCCAAAAATCACCCCACATTCTGTTTCAAGGCTTGTGCCCACAGCATCGTTGAGAACTCGATTTATCCCCTTGCTATCTAACGTCTTTTTCCTATCAGCCCTGGTTTCCTCTCCTCCTTCCTCCCCTACTTTGTTCACGATTCCATCTCCAATACCCGCGTCCTTGCCAAATCTGTGCGAGTAAGGCTCCATCTGCTTTGGGTCAACCTGAAACTTATTTTCCTCCTAGATCAGATCCGGGCAAGAGGCCGATGTATTCGAGGACAATCTCCTTTAGATTAGTTTATCCATAATATAGAAGTCCTCTACTACTGAGTTGTAGAGATTTCCATCATTGAGTTAGAAAGTAGTTGGAGCTCCAATGATGGCAACAGGGCCAAAGGAATCAACAAGACAGGTTCAGAGCCTATAGACCCCAGTTTACCAACTGCCTACTCCACAGAGACCTACAAAGGCAAAATCGTTGACATGTCATGCGTGTGATCAAGTGGGATATACAAGAGAAAATGTCCTGTGAGAGCAATGGTTATGAGCCAGAAGAAAGTACCTGTCTCCGACGAAATTTTGGAAAGTAGGATTTCTAATTATAATGTTATAAATTGGAGTTCTATTCAATACTGGTTCTTCTAGATCATATAATTTTGCTAAAAGTTTACATACTTGCTAGAGCTGCTCTTCCCACTATTCATTATTCTAGTAAAATATTTGGAGCGGATTAAACAACCAACCTTTCTCCTGCCGCTTTCCACTTTCTATGTTATCATCCCATCCTCATCTTTAACCTCACCATTTTTCTAACGATTTGATATTTATTATAATTTGGAATTGCGAAGTTTCTGGAAGTAGGCGGAGTAGAAACTACACAACTAATAGTAAGGGGGTGAAGGAATGAAACTAGTTCGGAGCTAAAATGAAAAGGTGCAGGCTTATTAAAAAAAAAAAAAAAGCTAATCGTGAACCAACTAGACTACGCTTTGATAATTGATATGTGTGTTTTAGGTGTAAGGATGATTGTAAAGTGTGAGAAGGCGAGTGCGATTTATAAGACTAGTAATGTGACTATATAGCAAGTGAAGGTATGGGTAATAACTAATATTATATATGGTTGAGTTGAGGAACTGGTGAAATTTGGAAAATGTATTGTACAATTTTGAAAGAGCATGTGGTACGTAAAAGAAAAGAGATTTAGTAGAGTATAAGAAAGCAAGGTACGTCAATGTAAAATGCGAGAATGAATGATTTTGTGACAAGGTTGCATTAATGGTGACTTAATAGAATTGTGAGAAATAGATGAAGAAAGTAAGATAGCAATATTGCTTATGAATTGAAAGTCAGGAGAGATAGTTGTGAGATTTGTAAAGGTTAATTGTGATACTGTCAATATTAGATGATAAGTGAAAATATGTATGATTTAGGCAAAATATAAAGTTACATGAATAAGGATTAATTGATATTATAATGATATTTAAACAGTAACTGGTCAATACTGTAATTTTGGGAGTAGAGAAAGAAAGCGTGTAACTTGCAGCTTATGGGATCGTTTGAAGTAGTTGAACAGATTTTGAGCAAGTTCAACGATGTTCCACGTGTCCATGTTGAAGAAGTATTTGTCAGTCCTTCACACGTGGTTAGTGGCGAAACAATTTATTTGATGTAAGAATTACCCTCTTGATTAAGGTTTTTTAAATCATGAAAATTATGAGGAGATGTCACGATAAGCAGAAATGAAATACTACATTGAATATAAAGATATTAGTGTATTGGGAATAGAGATTTTAAAGCAGGTTGCGAAATTAGTGTTAGTAGATATTTGTATTATAGTAGGGATATAATAAGTGTGAATGTTGTATATTATTTTATTAATGAGTATTAAATGGTGTGCAAATAGTTGTGATGTGTTTGCGGTAAGTCTATGCAATGAGAAGTAATAATCAGGGTAAGTATGAGTAAAACATAATAGACGGTGTAATTGGTGAGAAAAGTAAATATAAAGAATAAAGAAGATTTGAAGGGAATTGTTGTTGATAGATATTAGCAAAGAAAGTGATATAAGGTGAATTGATTGTTATCTTAGGGTTATAAAAATAATGGATTGGCTGGAGTATGAGTTTGAATTAGAGTGATTAATTAATGAATGTGTTGGGTTGACGGAATATGGGAGACATAAGTCTATGAGTTATAAATAAGATTGACTTGGGACTAAGAATAGATAGTTGTAAACACCTCGATTTGAACGGACCCTTACTCGAAAGGGCCCAAAAATAGTAATGCTCCAATAAAGAATTGGCCAACGGGCCTCGATGGCTCGAATCATCAAAACATGACATTTTTGCCAAAATCCAAGCCTCTAACACCTCTCAATGGGTTAGTAGGTCCACCAAAAGGATTTGGCTATCTCCCTTCTACCCCGATTCACTCAAAACATCGATTTTCGACAAAATAGGCCAACGGGCCTCCGACGCTCGAAACATTTAAAAATGGCATTTTGGATTAAACCGAGGTCCCTAAGACCACCCAACGGTCTAAGGGACCCACAAGAAGGATTGTGACCCATCTCATATGTGTTCAACATCACCGCTCCTCGCTTACATCAAGAATCGATAAAATCCTTCAACGGGCCTAAAAAGCCCGATTTGTCAACACGTGGCATTTTTTATCAAATCAATAATTACAAAAACACAAAAAAATTACAAAATTAAAAATGTGAGACTTGGGATACCTACCCCTCATCGATCTTCCACCGCTCTGCCTCGAAATTTGCGAATACCCTAAACCCACCTAAGGCCCACAAGCCCTCAACTCTTTCCTAAATCCATTTCTTACCTTACCCCTAACCCAAAATTAATCCTATATCACCTAAACCCTAACACCTACCCTCCCTCAAATATCCAACTCAAAAACAAATCCTAACCAAGTCAAAATAAACCACAACCCTCCTAAACCCAAGCCCAACACTTAAAAGCCCACAAACTATTACCCATATCCAACTCATTACTTAACCCATAACCTTAACCTATTACTCATTACCCACATCAACCAATCAACCACTCAACATCAAAAGATGACACATGTCATCACCACCCTTCACCTCCCTCATCTAATCACCCACCCCCATCACCATTCTCTAAACAACTCATCTAACCCACATCATCTCTCTCCAAAATCACCTCAACCCATACCCTACCCTAACCTAACCTATCCTCATTCTCTAACCACCAACATCACAACCCATACTCAACATACCCTAACACACCATCACTCTCTAACATCAACAACCACCCACATCACAACCCATATCTACACCCATCATTTTTCTTAAAACACTCCCACAAAATCACCTCCACCCATACCTTCTTCATCATCAATCAACTAACCCACACCCTTCTGTCTAATCAAACAACCACCATCAACCAATCTCATTACTTCATCCTCTCATCACAAATGCCACATGGCATCATCCTTTCTCTCCTCCCAAAAACCAATTTAACAACCTCTTACACAACCTATTCCCCTTAATCTACACACCTCACCTCATCAACCAACTTAACACTCCTTCTCTAAACAACCCTCTTATACCCCCACTCCTCCCATCAACCATCACTCATCTCATCCCACCAAACACTCTACCCAAATGGATTTGGGTAGGATCCAAACCATTTGGGTCAAAACCTCACCCATTTTTATCCTTTACACAAATACCCTCACTTGTATTCCAAATTTCAAACCTTCCATCTCTAAAACCCATGCCATTATCACTCCTTTCAAAATTTGACCCCATTATACCCCAAACCTCCTCCCAACTCCTATAAATACCCCTCCCCTCCTCCCAAAAAAGGTTACCAAGTATTACCAAGGTTACCAAGTCTCCTTAAAAAAAAATCTACTCACGCCACTTCTACTCTACTACTCTCTCATACCACCCTCTAAAAGGTAACTTCACTCACATACTTCACTAAGGACCTAAGAAGATCTAGAAGAAGAAGAAAGAAGAGGAAAGAAGCTTCAAGTTGGGTTTTAAACTTCCCCATTCCCTCTCTCTCTCTCTAACCTTCTCCTTTTCCTTCTCCTAACATCCCCCTCTTCTATTTTATTTTACCTTTTTAATGATTGGACCCCAAGGCTAAATGTTCATAAGGGTCATTTCCATCAATGAAATGACCCTATGATCAAGTCGAAAATGAGTTCCTATTAAGGGTACAAGCACTTCCACGTGGCACTCTATTTTCTAATATTTTGTCAAAATCAAAACAACCGAGTTGTGTAGAGGTTACCGTCATTTGGCGGGGAGAAAAGGGTGCCTAATACCTTCCCTTTTCTCCAACCGAGCTGCTTGCCCGAACCTCTAGGTTGGATTAGTTTCCTATCCGTTGCGAGTCACTAACGCTAAAAAATGGTAATTTTCCAAAAATAAGCACCGGATGACCATTCACACCCATTCACAATTTGAATGGTGGCGACTCCAAATCGTAGTATATATGTGGTCATCGTAATGATGAAAACCACGTAGCTACAATAGTAATCGAAAATAGGTGTTGTTTATTATACATGTCGTGTTAGTGGAATCACGACAAAGCTCGATAAGGTATAATTTCAATTTCGATGATGAAATTTTTATTAAGAGGGGGAGAATGTAAATCCTTGAATTTTCGATTCGTATCTCGATGAAAAATAAATAATGAAATTTTGAAAAAATCCTGAAAGTAGGACTTAGGGGTAAAACTTTAGAATGTTTCTGATCATTTTTAATGGAATCTGACCTCACCATTGGATTTAAAATAATCGAAAAATATACTTTAACCTGTAAGCACACTCAAATGCGAGTCCGAATATAAAAGTTACAAATTCCTCGATTACCGAGTCGGACTAGACTAAAATAGTGACTTTTTGTTAGAGAAAGAATTATTAAGATTCGATTACACCATTGAGTTCGTAACGAAAAATTATTAAACATGAACTATTTATTTATCATTTTTGGAGACTAGAAAGTCGAATTATCGTAAAAAATGAAAACAACATCAATTTTTGGGGTCACCTCAGGCAAAAAATGTAAATTTTTGTTAGAGACATAATTTGTATAAATTGACTATACCATTAGATCTGGAACAAAAAATTAGGTGAAATAGAGTATTCATTCGTCATTTTTTCAGTCCGGATGGTCAAGTTATCATCGATCGAAATAATAGGCAAAATACCAATTTCGTCTCAAATTTTATATAAATAAAATTTTAATTTTTTTAAAACTCGTCTTGTCCAACTCGTCCAACAGCCAACGAAAATTAAACGAAAAAATTCATTTTTTCTTCGAATTTCAACCGTAAATCTACGACAAACGGTTCACCGTCGTCGACCGACGCAGAAGGAAGAAATGTTCGCAACCTCATTCTCTACAAAACCTACCCAAATTCCTTCCATTTTCTCTTCTTTTTCACCCCGTATCATCAAAAATCAGCCGTTAGTATATACAAGGATTTTGAAAACCTCGACCTCGGATTTCATCCGTTTCGGGGTCAAACCGTTTTCCACAGCAAAAGGGAGAAAGGACGACGACATCGAGATCTTCGAAACCACCAGACCAGTTTCAAAAATCCACCGTCTCGAAGTACGAGTTACATCATTTTTTTCAACATTTACCTCGATTTTCGCGCACGTGTTTCAATTCCTTAGAGATAGTAAGGAACTCTCAATTTCTATTAATAATCGTAGATTGTAAAAATTGCATTTAGAATTTTATTAAAAATTTGTGATGAGTTTCCAAAAATATATAATTCAATTGATTATTTCAAATTCACGTTAGAACTTGCATATATGATATGTTTAATTGTATTTTATAACAAATTACACATGGGTAGGATGTTTCCTCGGATTATTTCTGTCAATTGGGTCCTGTGCACCGCTCGGACACCGTTTTAATATAAGTTTTGTACTTTTTCAATATTTTTGATAAAAATGAACTTTATAGTTAGAAAAATGATTTATTATTCAATTAACTCATATTGAGTTGATGAATATCAGAAAGTGGATATTTTATTTTAGAAATTAAAAACTGTAAAATTCAAAAAAAGGGAAAAATGGTATGAAACGGTAAAATGTCAGAGTCACACCCGAGGGGTGATGTCTGCATTTTATATTATTGTTTTGTGTGTAGGTTGGTGAATGGATATCTAAGAATAATGTTACTGCTTGCATGTTTATTTACTTTTTGTTAGCGCGAGGCGCTGTTTATTTTTCCGTTCTGTTATTTATGTTAGGCCGATTGGCTATACTTGCATAGTAGGAAACTGGATATCCATTCTTAACCTTGTATTGTTAATTTCTCTTTTGTTTTCAAATGAAAGTAATATATATGTAGCTATTTTGTGAGCTGTTAAAGAGTCTGTGAATGCCTGAAGGGATAGTGCGTCATATCATCCGGAGTGGTGTACTATCCTGGGATGTACGGCAGGGACCACTAAACACATACGTGGTATGGGACACGTATGAGAGTGGAGTCACAATTGGAATCCGGGGTATTCCTCTCTATCTTTACCAGTGTACTTCTAATGTAAAGGTGGTCGTATACAAATGGTTTATATATTTAGGAATCACATGCACGCCTGATAGGCATAGACGAAGATGATTAGTCAGTGATAACTAACAATCTATAGTAGTCGAACGCTCTGACACATCAAAAAGAGACCCATTGCTTATGGTCACGTCAAATGGCCAGCCTGAACTGGATAAATGGTCAATCAAACGTGGTAAATGCAGCGACCGGCTATAAAATCAGGAATTAAAAGCCAGTAAAGAATTGTAACATTATGTCCCGACTGGGAGCAATCCAATCGTGAATCCCAACTATCTAATTCCACTACTCCACCATGTGTATTATCTATATGTTGCCTTATTTTAATATATAAAATGAAATGCAAGTTTAATGTTCCCATTTGATCAATTAGATTTGTATAAAAAGAAAATGCTATACTGAGTACTGTTGATTGATGTAATATCAGTTTCAAAATGTTTAGTTGCTCGTCTTTGACTATATGTACCAGTTCATCGTAATTTCTTCTATTAAATTTTATATATTTTAAAATGATTCAGTATGTTTATTCGTTCATGTTAAGAGAGGTTATTGATAGAAATTGCTTGCTTCCCTATTGGGAAACCATTGTTACTCACCCTTTCCTTCTTTATTTTTTTAGTTTCAGATCCGAAGCTTGGCGAGA